>NC_034606.1:14377771-14383107 GCF_900095145.1 Mus pahari | reverse complement strand
AATATATATATATATATATATATATATATATATATATATATATATATATATATATATAATCTAACTATATACATATTGGGTAAACAAATGAAATATTTACTGTTGATCAGTCATGTAGAAACTTATTCAAAGGACCCTTTGTAGTATATTAAAATTTACCATTTATTGAACACGAAAGCAGAATTGTTTAACTGAAATGAGTTTGCTCTTTTACTTCTTCATAGAATTAAATCTTGACTTTTGATGGGTAGGATATTCAGTTTAAGGTGGTGTGGTTTAAACAGCAGAGCATTATAATCCTAAAATTCTATCACCCAGGAGTCTGAGATCAAAGACTCCAAAGGTTTGTACTTACGGTTCCTTTGGTTTTATCTTCTATGCTCCTTTACATGTTATTTTTATTCCCTGTCCTTCTCCCTATCCTTCTCCCTGTCCTTACCTTTCTCTTTCTCTGTCTCTCTCTGCCTCTCTATCTCGGTCTCTCCGTTTCTGTTTCTATGTCTGTCTCTTTCTTTGTCTATTCTCCCTCTCTCTCTCTCTCTCTCTGTGTCTCTCTGTGTCTCTCTCTGTCTCTTCCCCCCCCCCATACTCATGTGTTTCTTGGTCCTACTCTCCTTTTCACATATATGAAGATATGTTGGATTGAAATCCACTCTGATGATCTCATTTTATCTTAATTTCTGCTTTAAAGATTATTATCCATCATAACATTCTCATGAGCTGAAGTTTAATATTTCAACATGTGGACTCATAGGGGCATAATTTAGCACATGTAATTTATATACATATTTAAGTCCATTCTTTTATTTAGTTTTTCAATAGTATATTATACAGCTCAGGCTAGCTTAAACTGTGTAAGCCAGCATCATTTTGAACTCTCAGTATTTTTTAAGTGCTACCATGTATAGTCTAGAGTGTTCATTTAAACTCATGAGTTTTGCATGTTGGAAGAGGTTAGACATGCCTGTCTTCCTTGAGTTTTCAGGTTTGACTCAAGAAAACTATCAAAATTATGGCCATACAGTAGTTAGACTGTGTTGCGGGAAATATTAGAAAATGAACCAAAAAACCAGCACATTCCCGTGTTGTGCTGGCAACTCTCTGCCCTGTTGCAGTCCTACAGGCTCTGTCTCTACCTGCCAACTCTCTGGTGGGGCTAGATTTCCCGAGTTCCTTTCACTGTCATTCCAGTCCCATGCCATGACCATCCACCCCATGGTCAGCCTCCACAACACCCGTTTACCTGGTAGAAACAAAACTCTAGAAGCTTATAATTAACAAGCCAGATTATATATCAATAAATTCTCAATTCACAAGATACCATTACAATAATGTCAGAACCAAATGATAATGATAAAAGCTGCCTACCTAGATTAGACAAATTATCCTAATTATTCTATCCTTTACTACCTTTGGCTATTAAAACCACGCTGGATCTGGCTTTTCCTCCTGTCCACCCATCTCCATCTTTGCTCTCCCTTTCTCCCAAAATGCTCTCTGTCTTGCCAACTCTTAGCTCCGCCTCTTTGTCCCTGTCCAATCGCAAGCCTCTTGCTGCACTAATATGTTAATATAATTGGACAGGGAAAATTCTGTCACAAGACTGCCTTAAGAAACATGTCAGTGAGTTCCTCAGTGTTTCAGACTAAAAAGAGCACAGTTGTGTTAATAGTTTTCTTTCAAACGTTCTCCATACACACATCCTGAAATGCTCCCTTTGGGAAGTGATCCCTCAGTCTCTTCTTCTTCGTGTATAAGAAAGTGTAAAAGACCTTTTAAAGGTAGGTGGTGGAGGTACATGTATGGGTGTCAGAGGATAACCTGGGGAAGTTAATGCTCTGATTCTACATGTGGGTCCTGGGGATCAACCTTGGATAGTAGGGTTGTATGGCAATTGCCTGAACCTGTAGAGCTTTCTCACTGGAAACTATTTGAGAAAAAAAAATACATGTAAAAGAATGTTGGTTTTCTTCTTCCTTGAAAACTTTTGAGTATTTAAAATATTCCATGTCCCTTTTCAGAAAAACTTTGCGTTTTGGATGATCACTTTATGATGGCTGCTCATTACAAGAATAGAAGTGATTTGGCAACAGATGTATGAGCAAATTCTTCAAGTTATTGAGCCATCAGCTTTTATTCATTAGATTAGAGAAATTATATCATCACTTGAAATCAGACATTCAGATTTTAACTGCATCCTTCCATGTATTTTTGACCTTATACTGTGTCGATGTTTTGTCTTTCTCTAAAGATGATGTTGAAAAAGTATTGTGGAGTACCTAACACCTACTTAATTCTTTGAAAATAAGGTCTCATTGTATTTCTAGTGGTACTTTAAAAAAAATAATGTTTTTAGTTAGGATAGATAACAATGGGATTCACTATAATTTTGGGTATTGAATATTATTATGTAATAGAGGCAACATGCTTGTTATAGACCGGAGAAAACTTTCTTATATCCTTATTTTTTAAAGTTTTTTGCATGAATGACTTTGACTTTTATACAGTTTTGACATTTGTTTTCTACTTCCCATGAGAAAATGTATATGGAAATGAAACTTTTAAATTAAATTTATTGCAAAGAATAAATAAATAAAATCATCACACAACCAAATTAAATAGATACTCTACACATTATAATGAACTCATATAAAGCTCTAATGGTCTTTGAAAAGCTGTGAATTTTCATATTAACTCAGACTTTCACAAGAGGTATTTTGTGATTATGTGATTAAGAGGAAGCCTAGATTTTGTCTCCAGCACTGACACGGGTACATGTAAACCTCTTGGAACTCAGCTTCAGGAAACCTGATGGCCTTGTTCACTCTTTGTAGTCACTTCACTGATGTGAACAATCCCACATGCCAACACACTCAGTAAAGATCAAAATAAAGGTTAAAGATCTTTAAAGCACTATATTTACTCCAGTTTATATGGAGTTGAATCTAGATTTGAAATGTAAGAACTGGTATCATAAATATAAAACAGTATAGTTTGCCATAGAATTGATTCTAGCAAGTAAAGGTGAGCTGAGAAGAACCTACTTCAAGAGTAGGGTTTTTGTTTACATAATTTACTAAGGATGACTGTATTAGTTAGGGTTTTACTGCTGTGAACAGACATCATGACCCAGGTAACTCTTATAAAAAACATTTAATTGGGGCTGGCTTACAGGTTCAGAGTTTCAGTCCATTATTATCAAGGTGGGAGCATGGCAGTATCCAGGCAGGCATGGTGCAGGCAGAGCTGAGAGTTCTAAGTCTTCATCCAAAGGCTGCTAGTGGAAGACTCACTTCCCAGGCAACTAAGGTGAGGGTCTTATGCCCATACCCACAGTGACACACCTACTCCAACCAGGTCACACCTATTCCAACAAGGCCACACCTCCAAATGGTGCCACTCTCTGGTCCAAGAATATACAAACCCTCACAGATGACCTATATCATTCAGCAGATACTTTTCTTATGAGTACATACTTCTGACTGATAATTCCCTGATAAAAGATCCTGATATTTAGGACAGATAGTTATTTCTGTGATGCCCTAGACACTAAGTGAAGTAAGAAATAATAAATGTTGTTCAAAAATAACTCTTAATAGTAGATTATCTAATCACTAAATTCAAATTTCCCCATATGTGTTCTAATGTGTTTCCAATTGTGCCTCTGCATCGTAGATTTCAGACTGAACTAAATTATGATGTTCTGGAAGTTCATGACGGACCAAATCTTCTATCACCCTTACTCGGGTCTTACAATGGTACGCAAGTGCCACAGTTTCTGTTCAGCAGCAGTAACTTTATATATCTACTGTTTACAACAGACAATAGCCGTTCCAATAATGGATTCAAGATTCATTATGAAAGTAAGTAATAACCAATATTTTATTTTCCCATTTTGATTGCTCTCCATTTGATATTATCTTCATATTACTAAGAAAAATAATATAGTTACTTATTTATTATTTTAAAAGAAAACTTTAAAATGCTTTCTTTTATAAATAAGAAAGCTTATGTTTTAGTTTCTTAGCACAAGTAAATGGTACAATAGATTTTTAAGCAATAGTTACCTGATATTCGTATAAAATGAAATACAGTGTGAATCAGAAATACCAAATAAATTCAGTATATTCATGTTTTAATCATTTTATGTGGCTTAGAAAAGAAAGTTAACCTGTAGTCAATTTCACTTTGATATACTTGTAAAAATAACATTTTTTAGCACTGACTTTATAAAATATATTTCTCTAGCATATTTTACTTATATGAATTACAAACATTGTAAACAAATAATCAGTTTTGTTCTGTATAAAAGATTAAAATATACAAACTTAAAGTATTAAACTTACATATTCACAGTTGATATAATAGTAAAAAGAATGTTAAAACAAGCTGTTACTCAAAGTGTGAGAATCAGTTCTGAATAATCACAGCTAAGAGTTTGCTGCTTATATCTCTAGCTGCATATGTAGCAGAAGATGGCCTATTCAGCCATCATTGGGAAGAGAAGCCCCTTGGTCTTGCAAACTTTATATGCCCCAGTACAGGGGAACACCAGGGCCAAGAAGTGGGAGTGGGTGGGTAGGGAAGCGGTGGGAGGGTATAGGGAACTTTGGGGATAGCATTTGAAATGTAAATGAAGTTAATACCTAATAAAAAATTGGGGAAAAGGTCTCAAATAAGGCTAGCAAGACAGATCATCAGATAAAGGCTCTAACTTGGCATGCCTGGCAACTAAGGTGAGTCTCAGAACCCATATAAAGGTGGAAGGTAGACAAGGGTTTCATGAGATTGTCTTCTGACCTTAACATTTGCACAGAGTCATAATCACACTTTCCTGCACATTATAAGTATATGTACAATAATATTAAAATTAAAAAATCTGAAATATTGATGCTTCAATTCTATATCTGCGAGTATGTGCTTATGTATTTGTCTGGATTTATACACTGCACACGTGTGTGTGTATGTCTCTCTCTGTGTGTGTTTGTGGGTCTATAGTTTTATATTTGTCTGCATGTGCAAGCTGCGTGCATGCATGTGTGTATCTGTGGTATGTGTTTATGTTGTGTGTGTCAACACATTTGGCATAAACTCATTTTGTAGTCCTAGATGGTCTAGAGCTTGTTAGGTTGACAAAGCTGGTTTCAAATTCAGATATCGACTTTCTTCTGTCTCCCTGATACTGTGATTTAGTACATATGCCACCACATCTATATTCTGCTTTAACTTTTTTTTTCCTTTTTTATTATTATTTTCTTTATTTACATTTCAAATGCTATCCCGAAAGTTTCCCATACCCCTCCCCCCACCTCTGTTCCCCTACCCACCCACTCCCA
>NC_034606.1:14348619-14377760 GCF_900095145.1 Mus pahari | reverse complement strand
GGTCCCTCCTCAGCAGTCCCCTGCTTTAACTTTTTAAATACTATCTTTGATCTACAAATATTTTGCATATGCATATATTTGTTAGTGTACTACATAGGTTACCATGGGTGTATAAATGTTTCTGTATATACATAAACTTATAGACGTATAAGTAAACATAAACTTACATGAACCTAATCTCCACATTATATATGTAGTGAATTTTCATGTACTTTTACATATAGCTCTTAAGAAACAATTGGCTACAAGGTATTGTTATTTCAAGTATACATCTACATTATTTCTTCCTCTTCTCAAGTCTATTGCCAATCCAAGTACCTCAAAATCAACTTAGTGCATGCAAAGTGCATTATTTGTATTTTTTTGTAGATATCTTTCTTTGGTAATTATATCAATGCCTTCGTTAACTTTCTAAATTAAACTTGTTATATTATCATTTTTAAGCTCTGAAATTTAATATACATGATATTGTTTAGCTACATTAATTTGCTTTTATTTCAAATTTTATTACATGAAAGTGTATCTGTACATAGTATAAATTATTTTAAAAAATAGAATTATCAGAGACTTAGAAATTAAAATGAGCTAAAGAATCTTAATTACAGTATGTTGTTTATGTTGTGATTTTAAAACTGAGTCGGGGATGCAATATTAAATTTCTACTTTAATATTAATTCTTCCCAAAAATTAATGGATTTTTAATCCTCTGCTGTATACATTACATGTCTCCCAGTACACACGATGTTCATCATATGTCAATAGCAAGAAAATTTTAAGGATTAAGTGGAATCATGTGTGCAAAGTGCCAGAGTAAAGACGTCAATTCAGAAAATTCTTAATAAATGATAGCAGAATTTTTTGTACAAACACTAATTAAATGAAGCATAAAAATGAGAAATATAGAGCCAATACATTCCTTTTGTTGGCAAACTTGTCACCTCATAAGTCCAGGGAATAGGACTGTGGCTACTCCTGATGTCCAGATCCTCAGAGACAAAGTGTTGATAGCATAGAACAGAGAGGTGGAGGGAAATGGGGAGATTATACTGCTATAGACCTGGCAGGATCCTGCGGTCAACAACATAAAAATGTTAGATCTCTCTTCTTCCCAGACTCATGTTATAAGTCACACCATCTGTTTATGATTGTGAAATAATTTATACTCTTACGATTTCTTTGTTTCCAAGAAACAGAAACTTATCAGTTAACAATTCATTAATTAAGTTTATTATATAAAATAAATTCCCTTTCCAAATGAACCATTCTCTGAGTTTAACATCAAAAGATCAGAACTTTAAAAATGCATTTAACAGATAATTAATTTCTACTTTTAAAATAAAATTAGTAAAAGAAAATATTATTTCCCCATCTTATTCAAATCTATGGGAGGATTTATTGTAAACATACTGCTGTTCACACTCCAAGTTTCCAATTTCTTCCATTTTTGCCCCACATTTTTTCCTCTAAGAAGAGATATAGATGGGCTGGAGAGATGGCTTAGTGTTAAGAGAACTGACTGCTCTTCCAGAGGTCCTGGGTTCAATTCCCAGCAACCACAGGAAGCTCACAACCATCTATAATGGGATCTATTACCTTCTTCTGGTATGTTTGAAGACAGCTACAGTGTAATCATATGCATAAAAATAAATAATTCTTAAAAAAAAAAAGGAAGAGAGATAGCAAAAACTTTTATTTTGCCCTTCCATGTTGCATGTCTCTTGGTGCTGTACTTCTTTGGGTCTTATATAGACAGACATATTGTTGAGGTATCATAGATGATGGTTCCCTGTCATTTCTAGGAGACACTATCTTGGCAACTTTCTAGTCCTCTGTATCATAATCTGTCTCTGCTATTTCGCCCAAAAATAAAGAACTCCAGGTAACTAAGGAATGCTGAGAGGGAGAGAAATAGTCCACCGATGAGATGAGCTCTTAGTTGATTAGCAATATATCAAGTAGTCAGCCCTGAAATTATGTACATGGAAACCATACCAAACAGAAAGCAAGTTATACTTGTGTGTGCACATGTGTGTATGCGTTTGTGTGTGTGTGCACATGTATGTGTAGCAATAATACTTGAAGAAAATGATGCCAAAAATTTGAGAGGGAGCAAAAGGAGGGTTATATCTGAGACATTTAAGGGAAGAAACAGAAAGGAGAAACGGATATATTTTAATTATAAGAAATTAAAATAAACATGAAAAACAGTTCATGTAAATTTCAAAACTAAATATATGAAACTTAAAAACACTCCACTAATAAGATAGCATCAACTTTCGATTTCAACAGATAAAACATAAAAATATACTATGATTTTCAAAATGGAGAGGAAAAACAATTAGTTTAATCTGAAATCATTAAAATCACTTGGCTAGCTAAAATTTACACTAATTCACATTGTATATCATATCTTCACCCCCCCCACACCCAAAACTGGATTTTTTAGAGTTATAGATAAAGGAAAATTTATTGTGATATGTTATTTAAGGAAAGGATTAAGACTTTCAGAGAGGATCCAAGCTATATGGCTAAATCCTAAGATTGTCATCATGAAGAGAACCAATTAAGAGTTTCCCTGAAAGTGAAGGCATACAACTAGTGAGGAGTTTACCTAGTTGGTGAGAAAGCTCACCATTGGTAGATATTTGAATTTCAGGATAGTTAAATAGTTGGGTCTAATTTACTCGTTTTAAATATTAGCACAATATTCTTTAATTTGGCGCCATTTGTTAGTAGAGCATGACAATAGTAAAATGACATGTGCTATGAATATATACAACCAAAACTGTACATAGACACTTGAAAAAGAGATATCTTAGTTAGAGTTTCTACAGCTAAGAAGCATCATGACCAAAACTCATTTGGGGAGGAAATAGTTTACTTGATTTATACTTCATTATCACTGTTCATCTTCAAAGGAACTAATCCGGACAGGAACCTGGAGATAAGGACTGGTGTAGAATGTAAATAAAGAAAATAATAATACATTTAAAAAAACAAAAAGAGAAGAAACCCTGGAGAGATACTGCTAACTGGCTTTGTCGTCAGGGCTTCCTTAGCCTGCTTTTTACAAAGTCTAGGACGACCTGCACAAGGATGGTAGCAGGATGATGCAGGTCCCTACTGCATCAATGACTAAAATACCCTACAAGCTTTACTGAAGCCTGATTTTACAAAGGAATTTTCTAATTGAGATTCCTTCCCTTTACATGACTTAAGCTTGTATCAAGTTGACATAAAACTATCAAGTACAAGAGAAGAAATATTGTTGAATGATTGAATTGAATAAATGAAGTTTTTAAGTTGAATAGAGCAAATTTCAAAAGCTCTGTGAGTTTTTTTTTTCCAATGAGAATGCAGACATATTTTGTTAAAGGAAGACCTTACTCAGAGATTGTGAATCAGGTAGAAGATTACCTTCAGAAAAACCTCTCATGAAAGAAAACAGACTATTGAAAATACTTGCAAGTAAAAATCTGGCAGTTAAATGTTTAAAAAAATGATTTCTATAAATTTTACATATTCTATAGTTCTACAATTTCTCTATTTTTTAAATGCTAAACAATTTTATTTTGTATTTAGATCTTTAGGTGTGATATAATACCTTCAGAAAGCAATTAATACTGTGACTATTGCATTTGTAACATATATAAAATTTATAATATATATTGTAATAGACAAACACTTTTTATACAAATTAAATTACATAAATTTTATCCTCACAGCAGGATATGGTAAAGAAAATACTTAAATTGTTCAAGCACAACCCTTTACTTGTATTAATCTATTACAATTGTTTGGTGAAATAGGAATAATTTTAGTGAATATGGATCCAGTTGGTCTCATTCTTGGTTTTCCTGCCTTTGTTTCTCAGGTGTTACAGTGAACACATACTCTTGCCTGGACCCTGGCATCCCTGTCCATGGCCGTCGGTATGGCCATGATTTCTCTATTGGGTCAACCGTTTCATTTAGTTGTGATCCAGGGTACCGACTGAGCCACGAAGAGCCCCTTCTATGTGAAAAAAACCATTGGTGGAGTCATCCACTCCCGACCTGTGATGGTAAGAACTCATCAATTTTAAAAAATGTGCCTACTTGTAAACCAAGGAAATCAATATAGACATTACAAATGCATATCTTTCTTTATGGCAAGTTATATTAAATCTACTTAACAGATAAGAAAGAACACTGATATTAAGTCATAATGTTCCATGTTTAAAGTTGTATTTTAAAAAAAAATTTAATAATTTCTTGAGAATCTCATACCTTTTTTTCTGCCCCCTCCCAGGTCCACCTGCCCATTCCTTACCCACCCAAATTTATATCATCAATTAAAAAAAAAAAAAACTTTCCTTTGTGCTCAATTAGATCTATGGCCAGCCACTAAAGGATGTTAGTCCTTCTAGGGGACATACCTTTAAAGAAGATTTCCCACATCTGAAGTGGAAACTTAAGGGTTCTTTGGAAAATCAGTTGTGTTTGATGATGTTTTGTTGGGGCAAACACATAAAGCAGTATTTTCCTAAAGTAGTTATGTGAAGGAACATTTCACTCATGCAGACACCGGTTATAGGTTTAGGCAGGCTCATGAAGGAATTTTTACTATAGAAGACACAGGTGAAATGATGGTCTGCTAAAGCAGGCACATGAAAGGACACATAAAGAAGGATTGTTCACATTGGTCCAACTTACCTTGCATAGTTGACCTCCATTTGTTGGGACTTCATAGAGAAATATTAACCAAAAGACTTCTGGTGGTATGCTGGTAGCTTCTTGCTGCTTCCACAGATACAGGCTGACTGACAGACCTGAGACAGACACTGTTTGCCCCAGCAAAAACACCATCCAACAAAACTGACTTTGCAAAGGATCCTTAAGTTTCCACTTCACAAACCTTCCTTTCTTGGTAGCTATTCAGCAATAATAAAAGTTCATGACCAGTCTATTCCTTAATACTTGGATTTTATTTCCAACTTGAGCTTAGACAATTCGTGTACACGACGATGCAACCGCTGTGAGTTCATGTGTAGCTGCCATACTGTGCCTAGAAAATACAGCTTTTTCATCATCTACAAATTCTGGCTTTTACTACCTTTCCAATCCTTTTTCTGAACTTACCTCTACACATCGGGAGAAGAGACTGTTCTATAGATGTCCCACTTATGACTGAGCACTCCACAGTCATTTATTGTCTGCACAGTCACCAGTTAGGGGTTTTGGGAAAAACAGGAACTACTACAAAAGGTGCTACTGATAATGTTGGAGAGCTACATTAATCTATGGGTATAATGGGTGATTATCAGGGGTCAGTCTATACCACATAGCTTTAGCAGAGCAGGAGTAATACAATCTCCTCTACGGACTATGGTTTTTCTGAGTACAGGTTATTAGCTGTGATTACTAGGTCTGATATAGCATTCAACTTACCATCTGTTCTTATTTCCAGTCTGAAAGTGGTAAGCTTATTCCTCAATATTAATGCCACAAAAGCACTAGTGGGCATAACTTCTCAGGGTAGATCTTTATAATAGCTTTCAAATTTTTTAGCATAAGATTTATGATTTATTTCCACCTCTGGCAGTGTGCATAACACCTTACAGCAATAGAAAAGATAAGCAGTAAGGATGAGACTTCCAGGTAAGCACCAGCTAAATTTCTCCTTATACCCAAATGCATAAAGACTTTAGCAATAGTATTTTACCATCGAATTATAGAGAGTACCTAAGAGCAATGGCAGTAGCCTGTAATATTTGTGGACCTTTTCTACTTGCTGGCAGCTCCAATTAAGTTTTGGCTCTTTATTGAATAGTGGTGTCTAGTGCAGAAATTCTTCCCTCATTGTCTGGTATCTATTTGAGCTCTCTTTTTATATGTACATGTTTATATTTTAAGAACATCCTACAGCAGCAGTTTTTCATATGACATTTTCAAAGACCTTTATGAACTTTAACGTTAAATGTTCTCCCATATATTCCATCCTCTCTCCTCTCCTTCCATCCTCTATTCTATTTAACTCTTCCTCTTCTGTTATTCCCTTTAACCATATAAAAATGTGTTTTATCTTCCTTTCTTTAAAAGCCTCTCCCCAAGGGTATTCTAAATGTAGCATGTATATCCAAATCCTAAAAGCTCATATCCACAATATGAGAGAAATAAATAAATTTTGTCTACGTGTGTCTGAGTTACCGCACTCACAATGATTTCTGTCAGCTCTAATTCTTTGAATTTTTCATGATCTCATTATTCCTACAAGCTGAATAATAAATACTAGAGTGCATAGTGTACAACATTTTCATTTCCCATTCATCTGTTGGTGAATTTTTAGGCTGTTTCTATTTCCTGGCTATTATAAATAGAGCATCAATGAACATGAATGAGCAAATATCTCTGTAGCAGGATGTGGAACCTCTTGGGTATATTTCAAAGAGGAGTAGAGCTGCTTTACGTGGAACATCTAATTCTAGCTTTTTGAGGAACTAACACACGTATTTCCATTTTAAATGTGTTGTGGGCTAGCGTAAACCCATGCTGAAAATAACAATCATGTGAAGGTACTGAAGGTGCCCATTTGTTTCCTGCCCACAGAAGTCCACGTTATCTTCAAAAATCCTAAATTATAAGGATATGTATAATTTCAAGTCTACCTTATCATTAATAAATTGTAACTATATAGTTTCATATGAATGTATAAAGACAGTTTTGTGATGGAAAATTCCTCATTACAGCAAATGAATGGCATGAAAGTAAGCTTGCTGGTGTTTGTTTGTTTGTTTCATATGAAAATATGTCCAAAAGGATTTAGTTTCTCACATATAAAAATGCAGTGTGAAAAAAAAAAAAAAAGACTTCTCCTAAGATTGAGAAGTACTTTCACATGTGTTTTGTCACAAAGCACAACCTGTTAAACTATGTGTTTTAGGCTGTGCTTCCTATGTACAACATGATTTACAATTGCCCTTACTTAGCCCATTCCAAGTAGCAAGATCACACTTGTCATTGCATGAAAGAACATTTAAGTACTTTCAGCATGGCCATACGTTAGGAACTGCCTTATGCCAATTTGTTCTTATAAGAAGGTTCAAAAATAAGTCATCAGCACACCTTCCCTGTATTTGGTATGATAACATTTATATTAATCAGCATGCCTGTGATCACAAGTGACAGAAACCATACACTCACTGATTTGAAAAATAAAAGTAGAAACTGTTGATCAGCATATCAAGTCTAAAACGACAGGGTGGAATGGTTGGCATAGCTGATAATAGGCAATCATTCAAATTTCATCTTTCCCTGAGGATGGTCTATGTGTATTTGAGTAATCTATTGAAATGGGGCTGTTTTCCAAAGGGAGAGATATCCCCACGTAGACAGCATTATATACTTATATCTTCAAGTTGACAAAAAGATTAGGATCTGTTCAGTGTTTCTGTATGAAAAATCTAAGGAAATACATCTTATTGCTCCATATCTACCCCAGTTACTAAAGTAAAGAAGGAATTCTAATACTCTACCTTATCTGTGTCAGGTGATCCTTATCCCCCAGGGATGAGACAGAAGAGCTGTATAAAAGTACTAAGTTTGCTGACCCTGATACAGCACCATAGTTGGCATGAGAAATATGAACCAAGAGTAAAAGCAAAAGAGACAATATTAGCTGAAGAAACAAACAAAAAAAAAATTCAGCTATATTGACACCCTTAATTTTTTTTTTTTTTTTGAAGAACATAGCAGCTATATCCAGGGGCAGTGAAACTCCTTCTCATCTGAAAGAGTGGTTATAATCAACCTTGAATTCAATTGATATTTTCAGTCCAAGTCTTCCCTTTGCATTAAGGTTATTTCTTGTTATATGTCAGATATGCACAGTGGGTTTATGTGTGGTGGGGAAAGGAGTGTAAGTTACTAATTATGGGACTCATGAACTTAGTCTACATGGATGACCTTTCTAGTTCTGTCTCTTTCTTGTGCTTATTTTGTTGGTTTGATAGTCTGAGTAAGCCATTGTTCTGTTTTGTTTTGGTTTGGTGGTTTTTTGGGTTTTTTTGTTTTTTTGTTTTTTTTTTTTGAGACAAATTTTATCTCTATAGCAAGTAGTTGACTTCAAACTCATGATTTTCCTGTTTGATCCTCTAGAATGCTGGTATGACAGGTGATTGCCACTAGTTTTGCTTTTCCTAAGTTTCTATGCATTTTTTTTTTTTGATATTAAGAAACCCATCATGCTACTTTGATTTTCCATCTTATGCATTTGTTTTGTATTGGGATTTAATACTGAGAATAAGAGGACAAAAGCTAAATAGTATTATTATTTCAAATAGTTGATTTCATTTTCTCTTGAATTGGATTGAAACTAATGATCTTTTATGCAGTGAAGACATTATATTGCCATTAGTGGTGAAGAGTAAGAATATATACTTGGTGTTCACATACTTTCATAAATATCTTATAATAAGATTATATATTGCAGCAAGTTTTAAGTACATTATTTTATTAGTTATAATTTTGGTGTGGTAAAAGTTCTACAAGCAAGACAGAGTAGAAGAAAGAATTCATTTTAGCTTACTGTTTCTGAAGGATAGAGTACATGGGATCAAGGACAGCATGGTTGTCATTGTCAAGCATTGCAGCAAGATCAGAGGGCTCAAAAGTCTTATCTTTAACTACAAGGATGGAATATAAGCTCCCAATGTGATGTAGATGAGACTTTTTAATCTCAAGATTTTTTCCCAATGAAAAACATCCCTTAGTGTGCCTGTATTGCTCAAAATTTCCCAAACAACATCACCAATCAAAAGCAAGATCTCAACAACCCTAACTAGAAGAAATATATCCTATTTAAAACTCCAAAATTTTATATAATACATAAAATCATATAAAACAAAAGATTTAGCACATTGAAAAGGAGCTTAGAAAAGAAGAGAGCATGTTCTTTCAGAGGAGATGGATATATTTCTTAGCAACTGAAAGACAATTACCAACTTTCTATAGCTAAAAATTTGGGGGTATTTCTGCCCTCTTCTAGCCTCTATGGACACCAGGGACATACATCATGCATATAAAAACATGCAACTAAACACACATAGTAACAACTAAAAATAAATACATCTTTTAAAACTGGGTTTAAGTACACTTAATAAATTAACTGGTCTTAATATTGAAGATATATTATGATTGGGTCTAATAAGATTTTAGTCTTCTCTCAAACATTTGTTCCATTCTATGGAAGTGGCAAGTTTTAGATGGACAATGACTATAAGAAATGTATTTGTGAATTAGCAGATATCATTACTTTCCCAACTAACACAAGCTTCATGTGGAAAATTAGAATAAATCAAGGTACATTTTAAGAATTCACATGCTAGTTAATTTCTTATAAGTGAGAATCTGATGAAGAAAACACAATTCAAAACATTTGCAATGTAGAATTATCTCACTTAGTAAGATGAAAGATGTCATGTGGGTACAGATGAGGAGGCTGGTGATGGTGATGGAGAACTATTTTAATAACATGCAAGACAATTGAAAAGTGAAAAATTTGAAGACAGATCAATTAAAAGACATCAAAATTAAAACTGACACATTAAAATAGAAGGAAATTGATTTGAAGATGATGGAATTAAGTGACTATCACAAGGATTGGGAAAAGATCTTTACCAACCCTACATCTAATAAAGGGCTAATATCCAATATATACAAAGAACTTAAGAAGTTAGATGCCAGAGAACCAAATAACTACTAAAAATTGGGTACAGAGCTAAACAGTTCTCAACTGAGGAATCTCAAAAGGCTAAGAAGCACCTAAAGAAATGTTAAACATCCTTAGTCATCAGGGAAATGTAAATCAAAGTGATCCTGAGATTCTACCTCTTACCTGCAAGAAATGCTAAGATCAAAAACTCAGATGACAACCAATGCTGGCAAACATGGAGAGAAATAGGAACACTCCTCCATTGCTGGTGGGGTTGAAAGCTAGTACAGCCACTCTGGAAATCAGTTTGGTGGTTCCTCAGAAAACTTGACATATTACTACCTGAAGATGTATCTATACACTTCAGGACATACACCCAAGAGATGCTCCAACACAGTCTCTTCTTAAGTGACACTTTAAAAATACATCATATGGGGAAAAGTACCACATATTAACCACACTACTTGCCTACTATCTATGTTTCTATAATTATCGAGGATTAGTTGTTATTGTTATTGTTGGTACCGGAGAAGTTTTGTCCAAATTTCACCTACTCTCAATAAGAGAAATAGGTTTTAATCCGGATTATTTTTATTGATTACATTTTACTAAACAAAATCATACAATGCTCTATTGATTATGCTTTGTTTGTTTTCAAGAATAGAAGAATAGATCAATAGATGTTATATAATTAAAAAGACTTATTAAGGTTTGGGAACCTGGGGGGGGGGTTAATTTGTAAAGTACTTTTCAGAGTTCAGATTCCTAAAAAAACGTGTAAAAGCCTAGGGCAGGAAGGGCATTACCTGTAATCCTAGCACTTAGGAGACAGACTCAGATAACTCTCAAGAAAGCTGCCTAACTAGAATAGTGAAACTGGAGATCTCTGAGATCAAAGTAGATAAGTGTACATAAAGACACATGACCTGCAAGCCTCCACATACATCACACATGCAAACTTACTAGTCTGCATATATGTGTCCACACACTTGTGAATTCTTATATACGTGTACACATCACACACACACACACACACACACACACACACACACACAAAGAGCGAGAGAAGGAAAAAGAGAGAGAGAGAGAGAGAGAGAGAAGACAGACATATAGCTAGAAGATTAATAAGTTAAACTTCATAATGATATTGTCAGAAAGACAGAGTTGAAATGGGGCCCACAGTTGTGAGATCAATCACAGAAACACAATGTAGATTTCTAAAACATCGAGAGGAAACTGTAAAATGCAGTAATGATGATTACTAATGACAGATTGCACATGACCTAAACATGGCTACAACTTCCTGATTCCTGCATGATTTTATAGTGTTTTGCTTCATTACAGGAAGGTCGTGCTTCATTACAGGAAGGCTGATTGTTAAGAAAACTCCACAAGAGGTCTAGGTCAGCATTTTGTAGACATATGTATAAAAAAAACAAACATATTGAAGTCTTTAAATTTTCAATAAGTATTTAGGTCCAAGCCTTAATGTTTAAAAACACTTAGGGAGACCTTCTGCCCAGTCCTTTTTTCTATGGCAGATTCATAGCTGGTCTGCTCTAGTGAAGACACCATATCTTGACCTATCCTAGGGGATCTGCTGTATTCAGAACAGTTGATAAGAAGCCACCACCTTTCAGAGTTCCAGAGCTGCCTCTGGGAGCCCAGTAGGCTTGGGACCCCACCACCCACCAAACCCCCACCTTCCTTATTACCACACCCTTTCCATGTCTTCCACCCCTTCTGCCCCTTCTTCCCATTCCTTTTATCTGGGGCAGACTCCTAGCTGGTCTGCTCCCATGAAGACACCATAAAAATCATAGAGGACACGCTACACTCAGAATAGTTGAGGATCCACTGCACTGATATCAGTTGGAAAACAGCTTAACTGCACCACTGAAGACCCATCAGTATGAAGGTCTCACAGGAGGTCTACTGCAGCCAGGACAACATATCAACAGCTTCTCTACCTCTGTGAAAGCCCTCAGTTGGAAGACCCCACAGGTGGTCTGCTAGAGTGAGGGCCACAGGCCTACCAGGATAACTAAAGCAACTCAGGGACAAAAGAGGCAGACTCCATAGAGTCACCCAGACCAACAAATACCAGGGATATCCAGATGTAAAAAGGCAAGTACAAAACTATAAGCAACAGGCTCCAATATACATGTGCATCATCAGAATTCTGCTCTTCGATCAAAGTAAGCCCTGAATACACCAACACACGTGAAAATCAGGAATCTATCCTAAATTAAGAATCTGTCCAAAATCCTACCTCATGAAGAAATAGAGTACATTAAGGAGGATATCAATAACTCACTGAAAGAAATACAGGAAAACAAAGGTAAACAGGTGAACAGGTGAAGTGAACCACAACCTAAAAATGGAAGTAGAAACAAGAAAACATGAATGGAGGCAAACCTAGAAATGGAAAACCTAGGAAAGAGGTCTAGACTTACAGATGTAAGTATCACCAACAGAAGATACTTGGAGACAGACTCAGATAACTCTCAAGAGATTCCAACAAGAGCTAGGAGAAAGAACCTAGGACAGTGCCTAGAAAATAGAGAAGTGAATGCTCACAGTCATCTAATGGATGGAACACAGGGCCCCCAATGGAATAGCTAGAGAAAGTACTCAAGGAGCTGAAGGGGTCTGCAACCCTATAGGTGCAACAACAATATGAACTAACCAGTACCCCCAGAACTCGTGTCTCTAGCTGCATATGTAGCAGAAGATGGCCTAGTCAGTCATCATTGGGAAGAGAGGCCCCTTGTCCTTGCAAATTTTATATGCCCCAGTACAGGAGAACGCCAGGGCCAAGAAGTGGGAGTGAGTGGGTAGGGGAGCAGGGTGAGGGGAGGGTGTAGGGGACTTTCAGGATAGCATTTAAAATGTAAATGAAGAAAATATCTAATAAAAATTGAAAAACAAAGTTACTCTCTATTGCCCCTCTCTTACCTCTTTTCTCCTTCTGCCCCTCTCTCCCCATTCCCTTCCCTCCTCTTTCCATGTGGTCATGGCTGGCCTCCATTTATCTACTACTCTCTTCTTCTCTTTGCCTTTCTATCTGCCTCTACTTCTTTCCCTCTCTCTCTCTTCAGGTTTTTCCAGACAGGGTTTCTCTGTGTAGCCCTGGCTGTCCTGGAATTCACTCTATAGACCTGGTTGGCCTTCCAACTCAGAAATCTGCCTGCCTCTGCCTCCTGAGTGCTGGGATTAAAGGCGTGCGCCGCCATGCCTGGTTCCTCTACTACTCTCTTAACTCCCCTCCCCCTCGTGCCCTGAATAAACTGTATTCTATACTAAATAAAATAAATAAATAAATAAATAAATAAATAAATAAATAAATAAATAAATAATAAAAGAAAGAAGATACTGTAGAAGAGATTGACACAACTGTTAATTTAAAAAACTGCTAATCCAAATCATCCAGGAAATTCAGAACACAGTGGAAAGACCAAACCTAAGAATAGTCAGTATAGAGGAGAACAGATTCCCAGATCAAAGGACCTGAAAATTTCTTCAACAAAATCATAGAAGAAAACTTCCCCAACCTAAAAAAAGAGATGGCCATAAAGGTAAAAGATGCCTATATAACAACAAATAAATTGGACCAGAAAAGAAAATCCTCTTGTCACATAATAAACAAAACACTAAATGCACAGAATGAAGAAAGAATATTACAAGCTGCAAAGAAAAAGGGCCAAATAACATACAAAGGTAGACCTATCAGAATTACACCAGACATCTCAACAGAGCCTATGAAAGCCAGAAGAGCCTGGTCAGATGTCAGGCAGAGTCTAAGAGAACATAAATGCCTGCCCAGGCTACTATATCCAGCAAAACTCTCAATCAACATAGATGGAGAAACCAAAATATTCTAAGACAAAACTAAACTCAAACAGTATTTATCTACCAATACAGCTTTACAGAGGATCCTAAAAGGAATACTACAAAGCAAGGAAGGTACCTGCACCAAAGAAAGGACAAGATATTAAGCATCTCACAACAAAGCCAAAAGGAGAGAGACATAATCAAATAAAGCCACCTACAGAAACAAGCATTTCTGGAACCAACAGTCATCTCTCTTTAATATCCCTCAATATTAACGGACTTAACTCACCTATAAAAAGACATAAGCTAACAGACTGGATATGCAAACAAGATCCAGCATTTTGCTGCATACAAGAAACTCACCTCAATAACAAAGACAGACACTATCTCAGGGTAAAAGGGTGGAAAAAGCTCTTCCAAGCAAATGGTCCAAGGAAACAAGCAGGAGTTGCCATCCTATATCCAATAAAATAGACGTTAAACAAAAGTTATCAAGCGTGATGAAGGAGGACACTTCATATTCATCAAGGGAAAAATCCACCAAGAGAGAGTCTCAGTTCTGAACATCTATGCCCCAAATGCAAGAGCGCCCAAATTCATAAAAGAAACTTTACTAAAACTCAAAACACACATTGAACCCTATACAATATTAGTGGGAGATTTCCTCATCCCACTCTCACCAATGGACAGGTCATTGAAACAGAAACTAAACAGAGACACAGTGAAACAAAGAGAGGTTATGAACAAGATGGATTTAACAGATATCTACAGAACATTTTACCCTAAAACAAAAGAATACACCTTCTTCTCAGAAACCCATGATACTTTCTCCAAAAGAGATCATATAATTGGTCACAAAGCAACCCTCAACCAAATCAAGAAGAATGACATAATTCCATGCATCCTATCAGATCACCATAGCTTAAGGTTGGCCTTTAATAACAGCAAAAACTACAGAAAGCCTACATACAAATGGAAACTGAACAACTATTTACTCAGTGATAACTTGGTCAAGGAAGAAATAAAGAAATTAAAGACTTCCTGGAATTTAATGAATATGTTGACACATCATACCAAAACGTATGGGACAAAATGAAAGCAGTGCTAAGAGGAAAGTTCATAGCACTAAGTGCCCTGGTATAGAAACTGGAGAGATCTCACGCTAACAACAACATACCTGAGAGCTCTAGAACAAAAAGAAGCAAACTCACCCAAGAATACTAGAAAGCTGGTAATAGTCAAATTCAGGGCCAAAATCAACCAAATAGAAACAAACAAAACAATACAAAGAATCAGCTAAACCAAAAGCTGGTTCTTTGAGAGAATCAACAAGATAGCTATACTCAAGAAAACTGGAAAATCTAGATGAAATAGTTTTCTAGACAGTACTACATAACAATGTTAAATCAAGGGCAAGTAAACTATCTAAACAGGCCCATATCGCATGAGGAAATGGAAGTTATTAAAACCTCCCAACCAAAAACAGCCCAGGGCCAGATGGATTTAGTGCATAATTCTATAGACCTTCATGAAAGACCAGATACCAATTTTCCTCAAACTATTCCATAAAATAGAAACAGAAGGATTACTATCTAACTTGTTCTATTAAGTCACGGTTACTCTGATACCTAAACCACACAAGGACCCAACTAAAAAAAGAGAACTTCAGACCAGTCTCGCTTATGAATATCAATGCAAAAATACTCAATAAAATTTTTGGAAACTGAAACCAAGAACATATCAAAACCATCATTAACCATGATCAAGTAGACTTCATCCCAGGGATGCAATTTTGGTTCAATATATGAAAATCCATTAACACAATCCACTATATAAACAAACTCAATGAAAAACTATCATATGATTATCTTCTTAGATGCATAAAAAGCATCTGACAAAATACAATAGCCCTTCATGTTAAAAGTATTAGAGAGATCAGGAATTCAAGGCCCATACCTAAACTTAATAAAAAGCAATTTACTGCAAACCAACAGCCAGTATCAAATTAAATGCAGACATACTTGAAACAATCCTACTGAAATTAGGAACAAGATAAGGATGCCAACTCTCCCCATACCTATTTACTATAGTAATCGAACTGCTAGCTACAATAAGACAACAAGAAGAGTTCAAAGTGATATAATTTGGTAAAGAAGAAATAAAAGTATCACTATTTGGTGATGATATGATAGTATACATAAGCAAACACAAAAATTCTACCAGAGAACTTCTCCAGCTGATAAACAACTTCATCAAGGTGGCCAAATATAAAATTAACTCAAAAGAGTCAAATGATACAAATAATATTCTTTATACAAATGATAAATAAGCTGAAAAAGAAATTAGGGAAAGAAATCCCTTCAAAATAGCCACAAATAACATAAAATATCTTGGGGTAACTTTAACCAAGCAACTGAAAGGTTTGTATGACAATAACTTCAAGTTTCTCAAGGAAGAAATCAAAGATCTCAGAAAATGGAGAGATCTCCCATGCCAATTTATTGGCAGAATTAACATAGTGAAAATGGCCATCCTATCAAAGGCAACCTATAGATTCAGTGCAATCCCCATCAAAATCCCAACACAATTCTTCAAAGACATGGACAGAACAATTCTCAAATACATCTGGAAAGGCAAAAAAGACAGAATAGCGAAAACAATTCTTAACAGCAAAAGAATAGCTCAGGAATCATTATTCCTGACATCAAGCTTCACTGTAGAGCAATAGTGATAAAAACTGCAAGGTATTGGTACAGAGTCAGACATGCTGGTCAGTAGAATAGAATTGAAGACTCAGAAATAAAACCACACATTTATGGACACTTGATTTATGACAAAGACCCAAAATATATACAAGGGATAAAAGAAAGCATCTTCAGTAGGTGGTGCTGGTCTAACTGGATGTCTGTATGGAGAAGAATGAAAATAGACCTAAATTTGTCACCTTGCACAAAGCTCAAGTTCAAGTGAATCAAGGACCTCAACATAAAGCCAGATACATTGAATCCAGTAGAAGAGAAAGTGAGCAAGATCCTTGAACTAGTCGACCGAAGGGGATATTTCCTAAACAGAACCCAAATTGTTCATGCTCTAAGAACAATAATTGATAAATGGGACCTCATGAAACTGGAAAGCTTCTGTAAGTCAAAGAACATAGTCAATAAGACAAATCAGCAACCTACAGATTGGGAAAAAATTCTTCCCTAACCCCACATTCAATAGAGGGTTAATACCCAAAATATATGAAGAACTCAAGAAGCTAATCCCCTCTCCCCCCAAACAATCAAACAACCTGATCAAAAAATGGAGTATAGAAATAAACTAAGAATTCACAACTGAGGAACCGCGAATGGCTGAGAAACACATAAAGAAATGTTCAAAGACCTTAGTGATCAGAGAAATGAAAATCAAAACGACCCTGAGATTACATCAGTCAGAATAGCTAAAATGGAGTACTACTCAGCTATTAAAAACAATGAATTTATGAAATTCTTAGGCAAATGGATGCATCTGGAGGATATCATCCTGAGTGAGGTTACCCAATCACAAAAGAACACACATGATATATACTCACTGATGAGTGTATATTAGCCCAGAGACTTAGAATACCCAAGATACAATTTGTAAAACAATTGAAACTCAAGAAGAAGAAAGACCAAAGTGTGGATACTTCGTTCCTTCTTATAATGGGTAACAAAATACCCATGGAAGGAGTGATAGAGACAAAGTTCGTAGTTGAGATGGAAGGAAGGACCATCCAGAGACTGCCCCACCTGGGGATTCATCCCATAAACAGCCACCAAACCCAGACACTATTGCGTATGCCAGCAAGATTATGCTGACAGGACCCTCATATAGCTATCTCTTACCTGGGAGGTCAGAGAAACTCAGAACTCACAGGGAGGGACCTTAGATGAAATGCTCTACAGTAGGAAGAGGAAACTTAAAGAGCCCACCTCCAGCTGGAATAGAGTGCATCAAATTAGGGAGGGTGGCATCCCACAGTCACAACTCTGGCCCATAATTGTTCCTTTCTGAAACAATTAAATTTTTTGGAAAAAATAATCTTAGTAAAGGTGGGGAGAATCCAGACTGTATTGAATCCTTCCATTATCATAACTGATACTTGAAAAGAAAACAATGACCATGGTACGAAATAAGAATAGCTTTCATTGGAATGTCTGCTATGTTGGGGAAATTGGTCCAGGAAACATCCAAAGTAGAGCATCCTGTTTATGATTCTGACTACCCTGTCCATATCCAAAGGAGTTTGCCTTTCCACATAGAAAATATTGTAAATCCTGACCTATGTTTATTATTGGTCTCTTTTAATTTTCAACACAGAGAAGATTAAGTAACTTTTGAGGTCAATGTATCCTACAGGCACAGATGATTTTTATACAGTAGCAGATATAAACCTTTTTCTCAAAGTACATGAGCATTGATTGAGCTAATTTATTCATTGGTGCATCACAAACTATTATTTGCCTTGACTTTACTGAGATATTATTTATAACCTTTATCACCAATAGAGCTTTGACATGGGGGTCCCTGCAAGAATCCCTCTTTATGGTGTTCATTTCTCAGTGACTGCGGAACCAGTGAAGACTTCAAAGCATTTACAACTTACTTCACTGCTCTAAGAGGAATCCCACGATATGTGACACAGATTCCTTCAGGAATCTATAGAAAACAATTTTACATAATTAACTCATTTCTTAGTGTTTAATAAGAGAAGCTGCTAAACAATTAATTATTCATGTTTAATTGACCATCAATTTATGCAAATGCTACTTATAATTAGAACAGAGTAAGAATATATTTCAAATTCCAATGTGCAATGTTGGGCTATGTTCTCTGGAGGCCAGTGATAATTCTCAGAGACTATTAATATATCTTTCTTCCCTGCTGCTGCAGTGCATGAGAGGATTTTGCTGTATTTGGAAGAGGTGTTCACACACTCTTCTTATTACCAGGAAGTTGATTAGACAAACATAATGGGATTCATCCTCTTTCAAGGGAGATGAGAGATTTGTTCAGCCTCTGCCTCTCCAAGGGTGACTGATGATATGGTTCTCATTGTCTTTTCAGCATTGTGTGGAGGGGATGTGAGAGGACCTAGCGGAACGATTTTGTCACCTGGTTACCCAGAATTTTATCCAAACTCTCTGAATTGTACATGGACAGTCGATGTCACCCATGGAAAAGGTAATTTGCTTTATTCAAGAATATTGGATAATCATTTGAGTTTTTATTTAGGTCTAATTTTATTGTAGTCATTTTTTTTCATGTCCAAAATATGGTAAGTACGAAAAGAAAATTCAATATGAAAGAAAACTGTAGCACAGACTTGCATAAGCTTTTCTATTAATCAAAATTTTGTTAGCATTACCTGCCTTTTATTATGGTGAAGTAAAGTAATAGTATTTGGTATATTTTTAATGAAGAAACCTAATTGAGGTCAGAATTGCATGGAACTTAGTTAATATTTTCATATATCTGCTTATAAAGTACTTTGAGGATGATATCTACATATAGATTTATAATCATTCCATAGACACTTCTGTGTCAGATTATTGGGAACCAAAGATCATATATGTCTCACATATAGATGGAGTTTAAAATTGTGCTGTGTGGATAATAGATTTTCATCTATATCTTTTAAAAGTAAGCATAAATGTGAACTGTGATGTAGGAACAATAGTGGTTACATGATGCTACTGCACTTGGATTGCAAAATAAGCAAAACAATACAACACAGTTGCAGTCCTGGAAAAGATTACTATTCAACAGTGTTCAAGTACTAATGATCCGGCATTATTTATCTGGAAGCAGAGACTGATCTTTAAATTCTGCTTTGAATGTTTTTCATTTATAACTGTTGACTCAGTTATTACTTATTTTATTATAACTATTGAAAGCCAAAATAGATCAAAAGTAAAAAATTAGCAATGAGAAAATACTGTTAGAATTTTAAAGCTTGTTTTTATCCAACATAAGTTTGTTTTCATAAAGGAAATCTGCTTTTAATAAAATTCTACATGATTTTATAGAGAAGTTGGGATTAAATATGGGTTGTCAGAATTAGGTTTCCTGTGGTGACTTAAATGCTACTAGGAGACACTGTTAAAAGTGAGAATATAGGAAGTCACAGAAGCAACGAGGTCATTAATATTACAAGTCTGGTTTGTATTGTTTTCTAGGATACAGAACTTTCTCTTTGAAATGAAAGAAAACGTACTATACTTCACTGAGCAGTGGATTAAGGGAGTTTAAAATAAACTCTCTAATACTATACAGGAAAATGTAGGGCTACATGCTTCTTGCTATGTAAACACAGGTTTAATTAACACTTAGGGTTTCACTCTTTACAGGTTGTAAGTGTTAATTAAATCCGTATTTACATGCCAAAGAGAGTGGGTTTAGATGCCTCTCTTTTAAAGAAGGTTTGCTTGAAGCACTGTTCCAAAGGCAAGGCAAAGTGAAGTGAAGGACTTAAAGTTGGGATAATAGGATAGTCTACTACCGTTGGAAGATAATCGGCTAACCTTTTTCAGGTCACACTGCTTTTTACACATTGGTGTCTAGAGATGTGGTAGTGTGTCTATTTATGACCAGTTCCTACTCCTGGGTTATTCCTTGGGATAACCATAATCATTTCTTAAATTTTTATTCATGCTTGAGTGTCTGGTGTTAGAATACTGCCACAAAAATTATAAAGAATAAATAAAAACCAAAATAAGCTACCATTCTACGTCTCTTCCTTTGAAACCCATCCAGCTATGGGAATCCTTACCTTTAAAGTTTCAATTTTACACAACTAAACACAAATACTTATATTTATTCTCTTTAACTCTTTTGTTACTGTGGCATATTACTAAGTGATGAGATTTAATTATACAATTCTTTTTAGATCATTGTGATTTTGGGAAACAGTTATCACCAATACCTGATGTTCTGTAATTATATATACAACAGATTTTTTCTACTTTCATAACAGACTTATATATTTACTTCTGTTAAATTTCATCACATTTTTTATTTAAATATTCTATGATGGAATTTTAAAGTTAATTTCCTTTCACTTATATTTGCATTTAACAGTTGGAATATTCTCATACTTCAGTGGAATCTCAATACTTTAGAGATTTATAAGAATACAGAATAGTATCTAAAGATTTAAGGAATTTCCAAATGTATGATTGATAGACTCTTTACACTGTTTGGGCACATAAGACGTCTCAGTAGGTATATATTCAATTAATTATGGTGTCATCCAGCCTGCATTGCTTCTGGCTTATAGCAATGTATGAAAATATCCTTACATATATATTTTAAAAGTCAGGAGGTTAACTTTAGCTGATCATGTTAGCTCTTATCTTTAAACTCAGCTCTAGGAATTCTGATTCAGGGAGACTGTGATTTCAATTTGAGAGTTGAACTATACCACGAGTTCTGCTATCAAAGAATAAAACAAATAAATATATTTTAAAAATAAGTTAAGGTACATCTATGTTGTCTGATGGAGATGGAGGGCTGGCAAAAATAAAATGTACATCAGAATATCTAAAGTCAAGATGCATAAATTAATTACAAACCCATGTGTTTACAAGTTGAAAAATAAAATTTAAAAAGCCCCTTGAAAGTTATCATTGGTTAAATCACTATAAAAAACTATGACATCAGCACTCTTTTGACTTTAAGGTCAAGGGCTTACAAGAGAATCTTTCCCATAAGTTGTTTTAGTAGAGCATCTTGAATTGTCATTCTCATGAGAAGGGGAAAGAACTGTGATTTGAGACCCCAAAGCTTCTTGCTACTGCCCTTTTAGAATTTTGTCTTTGCCTGTCTAATTCCTCGTGTCTGACTCAGGCTTGTTCTTCAAACCAATTCTCTTTTGAAGGTCACTGCTTTCAGACGCTTCTGATAACTCTTTGATTAGTTGTTGCTTCTATTTCCATGATGCTATATTGACTCAGACCACTTGAATTCATAGCGCTTTGCAGAATATTTGAAAGTTTGGTTTATGTGTCTTTTTCCCTCAGATGGACATGGCTGTGTATAGTCTTTTCAGTCCTCATTACAGAATAAAGATCCAGTTTTTCAACTTAAATTTTTGGTTAACTGATTTTTAGTAGAACTTTGAAAATTGTATTTCTTCCAGTATTAAAAACGGATTTTTAAAAATTCTTTAATCCTTTTTTTACAGTCTGGTCTCCATACCCCTTCTGGTCTGTCCCCCAACCACTCGCCATCTCATACCTCCTCTTCCCACCCACATCTCCACTAGGCTATGCTTCCTCACCCTACCCTAACCCCCCTACTCCCACCTCACGAGTACTCCCTACTCCCTGGGAACCTCAAGTCTCTCAAGGATTGGGTGCATATTCTCTCACTGAGGCCAGACCAGGCAATCCTCTGCTGTATGAGCCTCATATCAGCTAGTGCGCACTGCCTAGTTGGAAGTTCAGTGTCTGAGAGATCTCTGGGGTCCAGGTCAGTTGAGACTGTTGGTCTTCCTATTGGGTCGCCCTCTTTCTCGGCTTCCTCCAGCTTCCACCTAATACAACCACAGGGGTCATCAGCAACATTCCCTTGTTAGAGTGTAAATATCTATCTGACTCTTTCAGCTGGTTGTTTATTGGGTCTTTTGGAGGGCTGTCATAAGAGGCCCCTTTTGTGAGCAAATCATAGCCTCAGTAATACTTCCAGACCTTGGGGCCTTCCCCAAGTTGGATCCCAATTCGGGCCTGGCACTGGATCTCCTTTTCCTCAGCATATTCTCCATTTTTGTCCCTGCTGTTCTTTCAGACATGAACAATTATGGGTCAGAGTTTTTGACTGTGGGATGGCAGCCCTATCCCTCATTTGCTGCCCTGTCTTTAAGCTGGAGGTGGACTCTACAAGTTCCCTCTCCCTACTGTAGAGCATTTCATCTAAGGTCCCTCATACTATATCACAATGCCACCTTGTTCTTGTCTTTCCTTAGTAGCAGTATATTATAAGGAAAGTTTGGAAAGTATAAAATAAATGAAGCTATAACACTTTTTACCTCCTTGTGCCCATTTATTATATACTTTATTTATTGCCAACTAGATTTAAGCTTATTTGAAAGTAGAGAGCTAGTTCATTAAGCACCATCATTTATGCTGTTTGAGGAACTCAAAGAACAAAAAAGAAAAGGTGTGCAAGACTGTCGCCAGTAAGCTGCAAAGACTTTGTATTTTCCTTGTAAATGTAAATATCAAATTAATATATTTCAGATATTTGCACATGGTTTCTAGGATTTAACCAAGCATATTGTTCATAAGTAAGCTGAAGGATGCACAATGGGTAATAATCTTTCTGTACATTTACAATTTGTGACAGCAGTAGATTTCATTTTCCAAAAAATCAAGCATTTAAACACTTTAGGTTGACAGTCCTTTCTGTGGTATATGAATATGCTTTGTCCAATGCAAGTCTGATCTCCTATTTCTTATTCATAGGTGTGCAGTTCAACTTCCACACTTTTCATTTAGAAGACCATCATGACTACTTGCTGATCACAGAGAACGGTAGCTTTACCCAACCACTGGCACGACTCACTGGCTCAGAACTTCCCTCGACAATCAATGCTGGCCTTTATGGAAACTTCAGGGCTCAGTTGCGCTTTATTTCCGACTTTTCAATATCATATGAAGGATTTAACATCACATTCTCTGGTGAGAAAATAAGGAATCAAGAACTATTTTAGTGAATCTAAAATAATGAAGTTTATAAAATTATTTTTAACATGACAAACAAAAATAGAAAAATTGCAGAAATTATGAAAAAATTTTCAAGTAGAAAAGCAAAGGAAAGATAACCTCGTAGCAAGAACGGAAATGCCTTCAAGATTGGCTGTGGCCACACACTGCAAAACATTAAAGAAAGGGCAGATAAATAAGTAGTAAATAAATAAATAAATCCTCTAAAATGTTGTTAAAAGTACAATCATTTAATTTTCTTTGTCTTAAATTTATGTGACATTCTAATGACTGAGACCATCTAGAATACCTACTAAATTTAAAGTATTTTTTCTGTATATAAAAATATTATGTTTTATATATAAATTATGCATAAATACTATAGATAGCTATACAATATTCTTTTGTATTGTTTAAACTGAACTCAAGAAGAAAATGTGACTTAAAATAGTCATATCTATCTAATTTCATTGTCTTATAAAAATATACTGACTGACTAAGATAAAAACAATAAACTTGTTTTTATTATTTTGCAATATACAATCTACAAAAAAGTAACTATGGGTAGGTTTTCCTACATAACTGAATGATTTATATATAAATAATACTGTTAGTATAACACTTGGTCTAAGACTTCATGTGGGATTGTAACTCTTTCTTCTATTAAAGGGAAACAGTATAATACATATTTTAGTGGAAACCATTAATTTATTAAGAGTTGTAACAGAAATGTATATGATACAAATGCATCTGCACCTTCATCTCCCATTGTAACATTCCCACTTATGAAAAGGATGAAATCAGAGACAGACAATCTTAGCCGTGTATCCAAGGTACCAGTGCTAGACAATAAGCCCTAACCTACATAAGAGGATTCTTTCCTGATGCCCTGAATCCGATGTTATTACGTTGTATTCAATTCCACTGTAAATATCCTACAGGGACCTTAATTTCAGATCCTGGTTGTAATATGACTTGACTTCCATAAAAACTTATTATTAGGCCAAGGACCATAAAGAAAAGTATCCCTGTAACATGAATTTGTACCTCATAATTAGAATAGGATAAATAGCTATTTCTCTGTATAAGAACAAATTAGTAAGTGAATTATATGCTAACTTGAAAATGTTAAATTCATTATTTTTATTACATATTTATTATTGTAATATATAAACAACCCTTCTTTTACCTTGCATTTTTCACTGTTTTCTTTCATTGCCTGGGGAGGCTTTCTGTATAAATTTGTCAATTTATCATTACCAATATTGGGCACTTCATTTTCTTACATGAAAATTTCCATCTAAAGATAGATGTTTTTCAGAATATGGGTTAATTGAATGCCTGATACTAGAGGCACAAGAGCCATTTAAATTAAAGCTTTTGAAAGAATTGTAATTTTTTCTTGCTGATAATGATTTCATCCCAAATGCATATTTTGAAAATATGCATCTCTCATGTCATTACTCTAATTCAAAACTCTATGAAGTGGAAAAGTTTTATAATGCTGAAAAGAACATCATGAGATAGATAGTTATGTTTAGAGCTGATCGATCACTCAGGTAACATTTACCCATCCTCATCGAATTTCACACATGAAAGTATTCTCTTAGTTATTAAACATACACACAAAAAAGAAAATCAAGTGTCCTATGGCATATTACTGCCCTTATACATTATACAACAAGGCCATAAATATAAGAAATGTGTACTAAAAATGATCACTCATATTTCTCTTTCTCTGGGTGACTTATTAACTGTTTACAGAATATAACCTTGAGCCTTGTGAAGACCCTGGGATTCCTCAATATGGTAGCCGAGTTGGATTCAGCTTTGGAGTTGGCGATACTCTGACCTTCTCGTGTTCATTGGGTTACCGACTGGAGGGTTCTTCTGAGATCGTCTGTCTTGGCGGTGGCCGGCGAGTGTGGAGTGCACCTCTGCCAAGGTGTGTGGGTACGTGGTCAGCTGCTTTCATTTGCTTGTATGTGTAGTCACTGTCCATGAAGTTGCATGATTACACACTCTTTCTTTTCTTATAATCTGTTGAATTTCTCCATATATTTCATATTAGTTATTTCTATTTTCTTTCCAAATTTGGCAATCTGGTGCACCACAACTATTCTGCTGCTTCAATAAAGAGCCTATGCTTTTCAACTTGTTTTAGGTTAATATCAATAAAGAACACATGAAACAAGGCATGCAGTTGTAAGATAAATACATTGATGATTTATAAACAGATGAAGAGTATGATAAAAGTCACAAAATCTGATACAATACATAGAATCATTTGTAAGAGTTGAAATTAACAGGAAGGTCTGAATGATCCCTTTTGTGTAGGGTTTATTCTATGTCTCTATTTGTCTGATTGACATGCTAATATCTTTTTATTCTGGTGACTAACTCACAACAAAGAGATGGGAGCTATCAACTTGAGTATGAAAAAAATGTTTAGAAAAGTAAATTGTCCCATTGTCAAACAGTCCAGCATTCAGAGACCACCATAGAACAATTTCCATAGAAGAATTCACATAGTGAACTCTCCTATTATTTGATATTGTAATCTAACAGTTGTTTTGACAGTATTTTGTAACTTGGAATGTATGGGCATACAAGAAAAATTTATAAGAAAAAATATGTCAACTTATAGAGTAGATAAGAATTTTAAGGTATATATTAACTCTTCATAAATGAATTAAGATAGTTTCTTATATTATGAGATGTAGATTATCAGCAATTTAAATATTAAAAGTCTGGAGCTAATATTAAATGGATATTTTTACAAAAAAGCAGGACAAAAAAATAAGTAGAATTTTTCATTATAATTTAAAACATTTTCCATTTAAAGAGAAACTCCAGAGACAAAAATAATCTCAGGCCACTTGACATTCAATAATAATTGATAATTATCAGTGTTTATTTTTGTGAAACAAAAAATAGATAAATATATTTCTAAATAAGTAAGTAATTGGCCATAAGTCAACATTATTGTATTTCAGCACAGTGAGGGTATGATAGGCTCTTTCATACATAGCATCTCACTTAATCCTCACAAAGCCAAATATTATGATTACCTTATATTGTTTTAGTAGAACTTGAGTCTTATGTTTTATGATGTACCCAAAATCAAGTTTGTAACTGGTAGGGTTGAGTATGATTTGTACAAAGGTAAGTCTCCCTGTAACGCCCAGTCATGCATTACAGCATCTGGAAACCAATTGGAAAGAAGGACTCGAAGTTCCAGAGTTAAGGCTTGTCTCTTAAATGGACAAAGGCTAGACTGTTACTTGTTGTGGTAAATCTCCAACCTGAATATGCCTGGGCAATAAAACTAGCCCCAGGGCTAACCACAACAATTACTGGCAAAAAAAAAAAAAAAAAAAGTTTATATGAAAATCATAAAGGCTTAGCCCACATTTAAAATATATTTTAATAAATCAATTTCTGAAAACCTGATATAACAAAAAACAATTTAGAGTTTGTTATTAAAGTTTCTCTCGGAGTAGATTTAGTTTATTCATATAAATATCATTACTTGGAAGGATGAAAATAAATATTAAGACAAATTGAGAAAGTAAATTTTTGCCATGAGACTGTTAAATCCATTTTCAAATTGAAAACAAACAAAAAAAGCTGTTCCTACTTTTTCACTGGTTAAAATTGACTCTTATGACCTTAATGTTCTTATTTATTTGTTTGTTGGTTGGTTGGTTTTTGTATTTAACTTTGAAGATTAAAGGACTATAAACAATAGAATGTTTTTTAATCATTCTATAATTTCATTGAACTATTCTTCAATAATCATTTACTATAAGTAATATGTCTTTTTTTTCAACTATGGAACCACATATGTGTTTGTGTAAATCTCTTACTTTTTAGACCTTCAATAATCACCAAAGTTAGATGAAAAATTCACATATTTGACATTATTCGTATCAACATCAGCCACTTTTCATTTTATTTTCACAGAGAGACATAGGTAATAGATACAGGATGTAGTACGGAAGCCTAGAATGCTCTGAAACTTATTGGATCACCTAGGTTGACTTTAAACTTTAGTTCCTCCTCTTTATTTTTATGAGTACTGGGAGATAAGAATGAGCCGTCATACTATACCAGATTCTCAACTGGCAATGTTGCTTTATACGGGCATTTTTTATTCAATTATTTATACTTTTAACTTCCTATAAATCTAATCTACTATAGTCCAATTCTCTCTTTCATATTTGCTTAATAAGTATTCTTTAGTCATCAGTAGTGTGCACCTCAGAGAAAGGTCATGCAAGATGGGCAACCATAAATAGACCATATTCCAAATTTCTACTTTTGATTCATTTGTTTGAAATCTAAATAGTTTTCACATGGCACAGAGTAAACCATGGTGGATCTGGTCTTATAGTAAACTACAGTGAGGAACTGAATTTTATCTTATGCATAATACTCAAACTGATATTTATTAAAGGTTTTTAAATATGCCTGGGTATATAGCTAACCAATTCTGGATTGTTAGAGAACTTGACAAAATGGTTTTGAGAACTTCTTTATTAAATTGTTTGTATAAGGTTAATTTTTGTTCAATATTTAAAACATAGGTCAATTTCCTCCAAGAAATTTTAAGAGAGTTTTTTTTCAAAATGTATCTAAATTAGATTTGCAATAAAAACATTATTTAAGTAATTTTTAACATAACCATAGCTTTTATATGTTAAACTAATTTTGACTACAAAATTAAAATATCACAAACTATATTATCATTTCTGCATACAAATAATTATAGCATCCGGCATCTTATTATTAAACTCTCCCCTTGCTGGGATGATTTCTCTGGCATGATCTTTCATTACTATAGATTTATTAGCATCTCATACTTGCATTGAAGTTTATGTGAAAAACTAGGACTTCCAGACTTAGGTTTGGCGTCTAAGCACTGGGTTTGAGACACAGAAGTATAAAACTTTCTCTTTTTTTTAATTAGATATTTTTTACTTGCATTACAAATGCTATCCTGAAAGTCCCCTATACCCTCCCCGCACCCTGCTCCCCTACTCATACACTCCACTTCTTGGCCATGGCATTTCCCTCTACTGCATCATATAAAGTTTGCAAGACCAAGGGGCATCTCTTCCCAATGATGGCTGAATAGGCCATCTTCTGCTACATATGCAGCTAGAGACACAAGCTCTGAGGGTACTGGTTAGTTCTTATTTTTGTTCCAACTATAGGGTTGCAGACTCCTTCAGCTCCTTGGGTACTTTCTCTAGCTCCTCCATTGGAGGCCCTATGTTCCATCCAATAGATGAATGTGAGCATCCACTTCTGTGTTTGCCAGTCACTGGCATATCTCACAAGAGGCCACTATATCAGGATCCCTTCAGCAAAATCTTGCTGGCATGTGCAATACTGTCTGGGTTTGGTGTTAATGATGGGATGGATCCCTGGGATGGGTAGTCTCTGGATAGTCCATCATTTCGTCTTAGCACCAAAATTTGTCTCTGTAACTCCTTTCATTGGTATTTTGTTCCCTATTCTAAGAAGGAATGAAGTATTCACACGACGGTCTTCCTTCTTGGTTTTCTTGTGTTTTGCAAATTGTATCTTGGTTATTCTAAGTTTCTGAGCTAATATCCATTTATCAGTGAGTGCATATCTAGTGACTTCTTTTGTGATTGGGTTACCACACTCAGGATGATGTCCTCCAGATACATCAATTTGCCTAAGAATTTTATAAATACATTGTTTTTAATAGCTGAGTAGTGCTCCATTGTGTAAATGTACCACATTTTTTGTATCCATTCTTCTATTGAGGGACATCTGGGTTCTTTCCAGCTTCTGGCTATTATAAATAAGGCTGCTATGAACATAGTGGAGCATGTGTCCTTATTACCAGTTGAA
>NC_034606.1:14344166-14348608 GCF_900095145.1 Mus pahari | reverse complement strand
CAAACTTTATATGATCCAGTACAGGGAAATGCCATGGCCAAGAAGTGGGAGTGGGTGGGGAGGGGAGCAAGGGCAGGGGGAGGGTATAGAGATCTTTCCGGATAGCATTTGAAATGTAAATAAAATATCTAATAAAATAAAATAATAAGTTAAAATTAAAAAAAAAAAAGAAGTTGCAGTTCCAGTCCAGTGTTCTTGGTTCCATACTTCTCTCTACTGCCATATTCATAATCAACTCTGTACAATAATGTCAGACAGACATACAGGGTGAATTCTATCAGGTAGAAAAAAATAGGGGAGAGTGGAAGGCAATTTTCCTAGTAATCTGGAGGAAAGTTTCGTCTTTTAAAATACCCAGATGCAAAAAAAAAAAAAAAAAATACCCAGATGCAAATCTGTAAACATTGTAAGAGTAGCAGCTGCATTGTATGTCAATCACGATAGCCATATTAAGTGAGTTTCTCATAGAGCTGAATCATATAACTCTGCATGGCCTTTTATTTTTATTAATTATTTTTTATTTATTTACATCCCAACTGTTGCCCCTTCCTCCCAGAAGGCCCTCCCAACCTTCAGCACCCCATTCTCCTCTCCTTAACCTGTGAGAAAAAAAAATGATAAAGGAAATAGAAGAAAGGCTCAGTGGTTAAGGACACTGGTTTCTCTTCCAGAGGACCTGTGTTCAATTCTCATTACCATGTGATAAGTCACAACCCTTTGTAACACTCATTTCCGGAGATCCAGTGTCCTCTTGTGGCTACTTTAGGCAACAGGCAACCATGTAGTACACAGAAATATATGCAGGTAAAACACCCATACACACAAAATAATATGAAAGAAAATATAAAACAATTTTTAGTCATATAGGGGGTACATGTATTTCCTTCATAAAATTTGTCTGATTGAAACACAATCCTTTCCCTTGCCATCTTCTTTTTACATACAGTTTTAATACAGTACGTTCTAATTATACTCTCTTTCCCTCAAATACTTCCAAGTCCTCTACACCATTCTGCCCATGAAACTTGAAGGATTTTCTTTCTTCTATGTCTTTCAAAACAGCAAACCAACAAATGACTAAACAAAAAAAAGAAATGCTGCCGACACCAAACCAAAGCAAAAACCACAGGAGAGCATGGAGTATAATTTGTTTTGAGGCAACTACGTCTGAGCATGAAGCATGAGCTGGGGTGTGGTTTTAGATTCACCCACTTGATAGCTTCATCAGAGAAAATATGGTTTTTCCCTTTCACAACAGATATATGTATTTCAAATAGCTTCTTGGTTAGGCATAGGACTCTGTGTTCACTCCCATTCACTGTGCAAGGATTGCATCTGGTTTGGAATTTTGCCATCTTTGAAAAGCAGTAAACATGTATGTCTTCACTCAGGGGCCAAATGAACCAGAATCCCAAGCCAGAGCATCTTGCAAATAAACAAGCAGCCAATGAAAGAACATGCTTTGTAAAGTTCATTAGCAAGTTCAATACAAGCAATGATATTTCTCTCAGCAAGAGTCAACCAACTTTAAGCAGGCCATACATTTTAAAGTCATTTTAAAGAAATTAATTGATTCATGCTCATAATCCCCATTTAAAACATCCACTTCTGTTTTTAATTTCATGTGCCATTGATTTTTTTCTGACCTTCGACAAGTAGCAACATCTTGCCTTAATCATGAATCAAGTGAGAAAAATGATCACCACATTAAACAGACATTTTCTCCTTTTATTGTCTTTTATAAATGACATAATGATTATTATTCATTTTCTAGCTTAAAAATAAGGGGTGGTAACAGAAAGAGCCTATGAATAGCATATAAGTGGACACTATGATCACTATAACATCTGGGTGACACTGAACTAGTTTTAAAATGAATAAAATGAGACAGAAAAGACAAAAACAAATCATTAAGCTATTTTGAGTATTTCACCTCCAAAGCTAAGTTCCTCTTTTAAAAAATTATAGGCATCAGATCCTCAACTAAGTATGTTAAATATGCCTCATTTATGAACCCAACCATCAATGCAGCCATGTGGCTATGTAGAAAGCAAATTTAGGGATTAAAAGATTGGAATTGCATTTTGTTCTACCATCCATTAGCTGAACTTAGGAAATTACTTCTGTGTTCTATTTTGAAAGGATTTTAACAATATGGGGTCTACAAAAGATGCATGGTTCCAAAGTAAACCAGGAACTGTGCTAAATAGACATAAACACTTGAGGTAAAAACCTGAGGTAATAAAATAGGATTTTTTTTTTTTAAGCATGATCTAATTACTTGTAATTGAAAGGAGAGCACTTTAAAGAACATCAAGGCTGATAGAGAAAAACACCGTGACTCTGTATGGAAAGACTCATCCTTTAAAATCTCTTTCCCCAGACTCCTCCTCTATACTAGCTTCAGATAACACTGCCTCAATGTATCAAAGCAAGTGAAATTTCTAAAGAAAGAAATTACATTGCTTATTTCACACGGTCTCACTTTAAAACCCAGTATAGCTTCAGACATCCAATTCTCCTGCCTCAGATTCCTGAGTGCTTAGGCTAAAGGCAAGTATATGCCACCATACTCTTGCCTATCTTATTGATTCTAAAGAGATAAATTTATCTATATCTGCCTCTATGCATCTATCCTCCTTATTCATTAAAATAAAGAAACACATTCTTGACCAAAATTACCATCTCTATAGTGCACTTTGATACACAGTCCTCAAATAGTCATACTGCCAAGTCATTTACTCTTGCTTTTAGGGACTTGGCATCCTCCTCTCCACAAACATCCTTGCCTTTCCATACCTCTCACAGTCAGAACTCTTGATGATTCTCACTAGTGAATGATTCAGAGGAGAGTGACCAGAGCAACTAGGAAAAGGATTCCAGATGCCCGAGCATGATTTGAACCCTTGTAGGAACAAAAAAATAAAAATAAAAATAAAAGTAAACATCTATTGTACTCAAGGCAAAAAAAAGTGTAAAATTAGAAGAAAACAGTAGATAGAAGAGTACTCCATATAACTATATAAACACATGACTTGTATAAGTTTGGGAGAATAACTATGGCTAAGTGTATTGATTTCATAATAGAAAATCCATTGTAATGATTTATATCTTTTCACTGACTTATCTTTTATTTAAAAAGATTTTCTTATTTATAACATAAGACAAAAAAATCTAAGAAAACATTTATTTTTGACAACTGGAAAAATTCGCTGTTAGAAACATAATCAACAATGAGTAGGACTTTGACAACCGCCTAATTTTCTTCTCCTTAAGTTGTGGCATTCTTACAACTGTTTTGATTAATATGTTACCCTGAAATCACAAAAGTATTGTGCTCTCTTGCTATTAACATTAATCTTTGTTGTTTTTTTTAATTAATAGCAACCACAGCACATGCTATAGACCATAAATGAACAAATTTTGGCTGAAGCTAGAAGATACTAAATATATAAAGTTTCACAGCCACATAGCTTCAGAATCAGCTGTTGCACTCTCATATAGGTAAATAATAATGTATAAATGAAAGCATATAAGGGTATTCTAAAAAAAGAACTAGTTGCTTACAAAACCAAGCAACATATTGGAAGTTCCTATGTAACCATAATTTGTTAATACCAGACTTAACCTGAACAGACAAAAAGCCATTCTTCAATTTAGAATTTACTTTAAGAAATTCTAAATACAAAGAAAATATAATAGGATAATTTCAGACTAAAATTATCCTGAAATTTAATTATTAAAGTGGCATACAATTTATTACTAAAACATAGATGTATCATAATTTTGAAGATTTAAAATTGTTTGCCCGTGGCAAGGAGAGATGGTCCAGGCATTAAAGGGTAAATGCACATCTAAATTATTTACTTTTCTCTCTATCTGTCTCTGTCTCTTTCTCTCTCCTCTTGGGTAGATGTATGTGAGGGAGAATGTGCATGAGAGAGAGGTTTATAAATAATCTAATTCTCAAACATTTCCAAATCCTTCTGTGTATCCAGACCTTTCCTAAGGAGAGTATCCATTTCTAGCTTTGCACTGGTCCTCTCCATATGCACACCCTCCCACAGGCACACTGAGTTCACAATGCTGAAACAGAATGCGTTATCTCTTCAGCCAAATAAATTCTTCCTGCTACACTCTTAAGGTCAATTACAGCATCATTCTCATCCAATCATCCAAGCTGAAAATTACATCATCTTTCTCTCCTTCTTCCTTTTACTTCTCTCTAATATGAGTCATCTGTGAAACTTGCCATATAAAGCCATTCAAATTTATCATTTTCATTCTCATCAATATTATCTTTTGCAGTACTTTTTAATCCTCACAAAGACTATAAAAACAGCATGACAGCCGGGCCTGGTGGCGCAGGCCTTTAATCCCAGCACTCGGGAGGCAGAGGCAGGCGGATTTCTGAGTTCGAGGCCAGCCTGGTCTACCAAGTG
>NC_034606.1:14332428-14342831 GCF_900095145.1 Mus pahari | reverse complement strand
ATATACCCAGAAGATCTTTCAACTGGTAATAAGGACACATACTCCACTATGTTCATAGCAGCCTTATTTATAATAGCCAGAAGCTGGAAAGAACCCAGATGTCCCTCAATAGAGGAATGGACACAGAAAATGTGGTACATTTACACAATGGAGTAGTACTCAACTATTAAAAACAATGAATTTATGAAATTCTTGGGCTTGTTGCATTCTTGAAACATCTTTGATGATGCTGGCAATAGTCACACTAGGTTTTTGAGAATAAATGACGAATCAGTACAAATTGAGATACTGGAAGCAACACAATTTCTTTCTTATGTTTTTGTGGGTTAGAAATCTGGGTTTGTATCATGTGAACTCAATAGTTTTATGGTCTCAGAAGCAACAATCAAGAGGTTGCCTAGGAATAAGCTTTTACCTGAGCTTCAGAATCCTCTTCAAAACTCATAGAGTTCTTTGGATATAATCAGGTCTAAATAGTTCTGGAAAGTAAGATCTGCAGTTCTTTACTTAGGTTTGTCTGTATTTCCTTAGCTCTTAGACTTTTCAGTAAAGCTGTTTAGATCATCAGTTCCACAAGGCGATGTTCTCCAGTGAGTTCTCTAGAAATCTGAAGATCTATAGTATGCACATAATCACAGAAAGTAAGAAAAAGCAAACCATAGGTTCCCCCATTTTCAAAGGAACGGAGCTGTGATGAATTTTGTGATTATCAAGAAAAGAATACCCTGAGAGTTCATCTTAAATTCTCTTCAACCTGCCAGTTATCCCTAGAAAATTCCATAGATTTCTCTACTGTCTGATTAAACACAAAGGAACTTACCATCGCCTACTAGATAAACTTAACACTTCAATAGTTGGCTTCAGTGTTTTATATTATCATTCTTCTATTTGCATTTGGCTCCCTGGAATAGAACCACATTATATACCGTTTCATTCCCAAATAACCACGTACAATCTCTAAATTACAATGTTAAGCCACTATAGAGTCTGCTCTATTCACAAGCTTAGCTATCCAGAGCAAATAAACAATCAAATTTTTTAACCTGAGGGATATCTATTTAAAAATACAATTAATAAACCACAATAACATTGTTCATTTGCAGAAACATTCTGAATTATAATCAGTTATTTCTCCAATGCCTTTCTATATCATAATTCACATTGACAAAATTGTCTCTCATTATCTACCTTATTATTTTAATAACATATTGGTGGAAATAGAAATTAACTTCCTATGATACAATTTTGATGATGTCACTCTCCTGCTTGACATTTTCTCTTTGTTGGTTCACTTCCTCTATGATGAATTCAGAAAGTACTTCTTATCCTTCATCCTCACCTTGTAATTCAGGCAAAGACTTTCTCTAAACTCATCTTTTTTACCGAAGCTGATAAGCTCCACTCGACCTCTCAAGAGTACAGTTAGGTGTCCATACCATTCTCTGGGGCATTGCTGTATTTTCCTTTTTCTGTTTCCCACAATTCTCTGTTGAATTTCTCCTTTATCTACACAATGCTTAGCATATAGAAAGCTTTCACTAAATTCGTTCTGTTGATAAAGAAATCTGAATATAGAACACAGATAAATTCTGTCTTCTTTCATATTTTCAGCCAACCAGTTTTCATTTATACACACACACATACACACACACAAATCTGTATTCATAAGGAGGAAAATAGAGTCATTGTAGCCTAATGCCAATGCAGGATTATGTACACGGTTGAGCCTGAGCTTTCATACATTTTCTTATCCTAAAATGCATTTCTGCAGCCAGTTATTTTACTACACCTGTGTGTGAGAAATTGCATCTTGTTTTCTTCATAGCTGTGACCTTCTGGAGAGTGCAGGCCATATGTTAGTTACTTTTCTGCCTCCCATTTGTCACTATGGACTGTGGCATCATCACAGATGTTCATCCCTAACATAAGGCTCTATGAGGTTATTTTGCTATGTGATTCTCATGAACCAAGTCCCTAAGAGGGGGCCCTCGGTATATCTGTGTGATTACACACAGGGAAGTGTTCACTGAAATGTTCACCTATGTTCTGGGAGCATTGGATTTGTGTGGTCATTTTTTGTTTGTAATTTGCTGAAAAATTAAAATAGCGTTTTGTTGTTTTTTTTTTTAAGGTCCCATTTTCAGCATATGCCCTAAGGCTCTGATTATACATCTTGTCGCAAGTTAGGGGGAAAAACTCTGTTCATTGGATGGAAGGACAAAAAGTCTGATTTTGTGATACACACAAGGTACTGACATTTTTAGGGAAGGCTGAGCTATCAAAATGAGAAGAAGACTAGCATATACTTGAGGGTTCTGTCCAGAAACAACTTCAATAGTGTGACTGTTACACTACAAACAATCACTAAGTAGCAGATACTCTAATCCTCTGTATAAACAACCCTGAGCTCTCATTCGGGTATGGGAACATACTCAAGTTCAAAAACACCTATATTTTTTCTTCAGCTATGTGCCAAAGAATGTGAAAATATGGACGATAAAAAAATCTGTGCCAAGGGTAAATTTTTAGAGAGATGAATGTTGTAATATTATCCTTCAAAGCATGATATACATCTCCCTTGTCTTTATATAATTCAAATCTGAGTATCAATTTAGATACTTTTATATACTTACTTCTAAGAAAGATGAAAGACTTTGTTGGTCTCTAGTTGATATCAAGAACAAATAAATTTATCCTATGGGGATAACAAAGCTAATAATTATATGTTTTCCAAATGCTAACAATTTTATTGTAAAATATAAATAAACACACTATGGAAGAGCTAATAATTCTTCCATAGGAAAACATAATTTAATTTCCAACATCCATGTCAAGTAGCTCAAAAACATATATACCTTCAACTCCAAGGAATTTGGTACCCTACTTTGACCTTGACGGCACCTGTACTCACACATGCACATTCACACAAACATACACATAAAATATATTAAAGACAAAAGTATTAAATATGTCAGTTATTACTCACTCAGTCTGAAGCTCTGTCTTGTATAGTTCACAGATATCTGAGACTCAGGAAAGACTATCATTTGACACTGTACACAACTAGAGGAGATAAATATTAACAGTACTTGTAGTTGTATTAGATTTTGATGCCATGGCTCAGGAGAGGGTCGGATTTAATTGAAGTTGTAGTAGCCTGACAATACCTTAAATCCTTTTGAAACTAAAAGGAAAGGTCATTGTCACATTAGGAGAATATATTTTAAAATTACTTCTAGTTACAGGACTTCTCTTAAGCATATATATATACATTCATTTTGTGTATATGTGAATATCACAGAACTTTTCTCTTTCAATCCTTTAAAAATTAAAATAATGAGAGAAAGTGTGTCTGTCACATTTGAGACTGACATTTATGAATGGCTTGTGTGTCCTCTGATAATTTACTAACTGAGATATTTCCAAATGACCTTGGAGTTTTAAAAAAAAAACAGAAATGTGCATGAAAACAAACTAGAGTTATCGATTAGTGGCAGTTAGCTGTTTTAGATAATAAACTGTTTCAGGTCCACATTAGAGGGGTAATGTGAGGGTCATGTTTATGTTGATGATAGGAGGAATATTGACTATTGTCTAATAATTGTACTTAGTCTATAATCAAAGTTATGAAAACCTAAAACACTACCTTATCCTGCTTTTATCTGAGTTTTGTTATTTTTCTTCTCTCTAGCTAAAGCTTATTCTTTCTGAATCTAGTTTCAATGCAGGATAAAGCAATGGAAACCACTATCCTCTGTGATTGACACAGCCCATTGCCATGGAAACCATATAATGCCATAAGCTTAGCATTGTGAACCAAAGCTGAAGTCTAAATGAGCATAGGAGTTCAGGTCTGAGATACTATGCTTATTTTAATAAGTAATAACCGTAATAAGCATAAAAAATTCCAAAGTGAATTACTGTGAAAACACAGGAAAATTGACCAAGTGACTGGAACCTGTATTCAGAATTCATATATTAAGTTACAAGGAGGTGTTTAAAATGAAGAACATTCACCGCAACAAAACTTCATTTCTGGGGCAAGCTGTTCTTTTGAATCTTGCCTTGTATTCATGTGCTGTCCTTTAATCTAAGCTCAAGCATCTATAGTCAGATATGTGTGTACATTATTTTTCTTCATGTGATTTAATCAGTCTAAAAACAGTGTGTTTTAAACATTGATAGTTTATATCATATATTTTTACTAGGCCTTTTCGAATGTATGGTATTTTGTTTAGTTCAGAAATCTCCACATTTGAAATGTTATCCTCTATTATATCAAACCAAATGTCAACTTTAGTATTCTTAACCACTTTTAAAAATTAATATTACCTTTTACTTTTAAATTCTGGAAAGCTTGTAACTTTCTCCTGTCATCTTTTCTCTTTATATAAAACCATTTTCTCCTTGCTTAATAAAGTGCTAATTTTTTTTCAAAAGAAAAAGCAAAGAATAATTCTAATCATATTTAAAGCTTATTAAAAGTTTGTTGAAATGTGATCATTACTTTGAAATAAAATTTCTTTGTATACTGCATACAATTTGAGTAAAACAAAACTTAAATCTCATCCACATTTGGAAGTAAACTCATAGTGTGCAAACATATATTAAAATTAAAATGAAGTGGATCTGGTGAGATGCCTCTAGTACTCCAGTACTTACACACAGGCGTGATGATCAAAGAGTGTCTCAGAACTCACCTGTGATACCAGCACCAAAGGACAGGGACATGCAGTTCCTTAAAGTTTGCTATCTAAGCATTCTTCCTCATTGGGAAGGACTTCCCAGGTTAAGTGGAAGGCTCTGTCTCAAAAATAAAGTAGATTGTTACCATTCCCTTTTAAAACTAGTGTTCCCAGAGACGTAGCTTATCTTTTGAAGGGTCACACTATTTGATACTGTAGAATTTTTGTACTTCAGACAAAAAGCCTGAAATAAAAAATATAGATGCCAGTACGCAGAAAATTGAGAGATCTGCTAAGCATACACTGATTGTGACACTTAACATGCATCAAACTGTCGGTGAGCAGTTTTCCCATGTGGGAAGTCTAAATATCAACACCTGCCTAATATGATGATTGCAGTTAGTGAGTGCTGATAAGGAGTTCTTGGGTGGTTAATGCATTCATGATCTTGTGCTGTGTACATGGTAAGCACTCAGTAATGCTATTTCAGCTTTCACCATTATTATTTCTGACAAGACTACTAAAAAATCAGAAAATCCATTATTGCTATATCTGGATCTTTCGGTTTCAACCTTCACAAAAACACCCACATCTGTCATTCTCTTTAAAGCTAAGGAAATAGGATTTTTGCTTGTTTCAAGTAGAAGAATACTGAACCAGTTTAACCCTGCCTCACACAAAAGCTAACAAGTCTATTTAATGAACTACATAATACCAAATGAAAAAAAAGTGTCAGCTCGCTAGACAGAGGAAAAGTGGATACATTGCAAAAATGAAACTGATTTGGCTATAAACTTGTTGCGGGTTTGCAGTAAATTTTTCAGCTGTCTTTTAGCCCCTAACTTATTTGCAGCAATATTGAAGATGAATTTCGTGTTGTCCTTTTCTTCTTTTTTAATAAAAGTATATTTCCCAGCATGGTAATATTATTACAAATACTAGTTTTATTAAGAAGCTAGGATATGCATTTAGTTTTATCAAATTCAGCTTATCAACAAATAGCATCAAATAGTCTGGAGAAATAGGAAAAGCCTAGCTTCTCTCCTTGTATCTATAATTTAGAAGTTGTGGATTGTTGGAGAGACATTATCTCCTTGAGTCATGTATACAGTGGAGTACAGTGATAGTCTCTTAATTTTGCTAATTTGCTACTATAGTTATGCAATGGTAAGTGACTTGCATGTATCAAGCTATACAGTCCCCTCAACAATATTATGTAGACATCATGTCATTCTTTTGTATATTGATGAGACCAAAGTCACTCACAAAGACAGGTCTCTTGATCTTCTATAGGGACATGATCACACAGAACTCGATGTATGTATTTTTATATCGTTACAATGCTTCTTAATTGAGCAGGAATGAACTTAATTTCATTACTTATATAAAAACCAAATTACAAGAACTTTCGTTATTTAAGATATCTAAATGGATGTCAAACATGTATCAGTGCCAGGTGGAGCAAAGACTGGACAAAATAAAAGAAAATACAGGATTTAATATGTATAATGGAGATCTCGTAAACTGTATTAGGTAATGAAAATCTATTCGCATGTTTGAAGTAAAGAAATACATTTTACAGCATCTTTCATAAGATTACATGAAAAGAAATGAACTTGTATTTCTCTAACCTCTGCTTGATTTACTGAAGCAAATTACTAGGCTATTCTAATACTTCAAATATAAGATCACAAACATGGACATGAAATCAGAGAGAATATAGTCACTTTTAAAACTTGAGCAATAGTTGTGCTCCAAAACTCCAGAACATTTGAAGATAAATTATATTACTTATTAAAGTTTGTGCAGGGTCATATAAAGTTTGCAAGACCAAGGGGCCTCTATTCCCAGTGATGGCCGATTAGGCCATCTTCTGCTACATATGCAGCTAGAGACACAAGCTCAGGGGGTACTGATTAGTTCATATTGTTATTCCACCTACAGGGTTGCAGCCCCCTTCAGTTCCTTGGGTACTTTCTCTAGCTCCTCCATTGGGGACCCTGTGTTCCATCCAATAGCTGGCTGTGAGTATCCACTTCGGTGTTTGCCAGGCACTGGCATAGCCTCACAAGAGGCCACAATATCAGGGTCCCTTCAGCAGAATCTTGCTGGCATGAGCATTAGTATCTAGGTTTGGTGGCTACCCAGCACAAGGGAAGGCCTGGGCCAAGTAGTGGGAGTGAGTGGGTAGGGGAGCAGGGGCAGGGGGGTTATAGGGAACTTTCGGGATAGCATTTGAAATGTAAATAAAGAAAATAAAGAAAATAAAAAAAAAGTTTGTGCAGAAGCACATATTTCTAGCAAGATCTTTTGTAAAATTTACTATTATATCTTTAATTCACAGTAAGATAGTTGACTTAACAACTTTAATTCACAAGTATTTGACATTGTCCTGTACCTACTTCTTTATATGTTCTTACTCCATTACCATACTTCAAATGTATCTAAGTATCAATTTTTTTCTTGGATATATCATGAAAAAAGCAGTAAAGAGAACTTCAGACAACTGGTTAGTATGGTTCTCAGGCTAAGACTGTGTGAATTATCAAGAGATTTTGAGAGTTCTCTAGTTCTAAAGACAAAGAGATCATTAGCATATTTATATCCACACACAAGCTAAGACTTGGATGAGTAAGGGATAAGTGTGGATATAGAAGAGGCCAGGATCTGGGGTATAAAAGCAAAGGAGACAGAAGTCTGTCGTCTCTGAAAAAGAAAAGAAATTGGAAACTTAGAAATTCCTAGAGTGTAAGTGAATTTTTTAAGGAGAAGGAATTCTAGCACACTGACTGCAGAAAATGAAGCAAGATAAAGAATGCATTATGGTGACATGGAGTATGTTGGTTACCTTGTCAAATGTAGTTTCAGTACTAGCTAAGGAAACAAAAGGATTTCAGTGATAGATACAACTTTTGCAGACTATCCTAGTACATTTTTTACTACTGTAGTAGTATACCTGAGACAGTATACTTTATAAAGAATTAAGGTTTGTTTCCTACAGTTCTGGGTTCTTGGCAAGCAAAGATCAAAGCATATATAGAGTTAAAGCCATCTTGGGAAAAGGTAGAAGGACAATTAGCATAAGCGAGGGATAAGGACCATCTTTTGTAATAAATGTACTATGATGACTTGTGTGGATGTCAACTTGACAGGGTTTGAATCACCTAGAAACTCTTGTTTTGGAAATATCTTTATAGATATTTCCAAAGGGGATTAACTTCAGAGAGAAGGTACCATAATTTAGTCTAAGTACCCAGACTTTTAAAAGGGAAGAAAAAGAGAGAAGAAAGATGATCATCATGCCCACTCATATCTCTCTCTGTGCCCTGACTCAAGGTGCAGGAAGACATGAGTCACAGGGAAGATGTTGGATATTTGGAAAGAGATATTGGTTATGAAGTAATGAGAAAAATGATTCAGAGTGAGTAGATTGGGAAATATTTAATATATTAAGAAATGGGAGAGATATTAATTTGGAAGTTTCGACCATGTGAAGTCATACCGAACAGTAAGAGGTGTTAATAGATACTGTAACAAAAGAAATACTGGCTGATTACATTCTTCTAAGCTTAAAATGAGGGAAGGAATTTAGTTTTGTAACACTGATGAGTTGTAAACAGTACATCCAGGTCCAACAGGCATGAGAATGTAAGCAGGAGAACAGATACTATATGAGATGAAACACAAAAACAAAGCAAGTAACCCAGTGCAATTAACAATGCCAGGCAGTAATACCCAACCAAGTATGGGCTCAGAATTTACCTAAATGTTATCCCTAAAGTGATTCCAGATAAACTATACCATATTCCAGAGTGTAGAGTTTAAAATCTGGTACCTAGGGAGGTTAAGTAAAATGTCATAAAAGGTGAGGTCAGGAACGACATTCCTACTTTCCCAGAGTGAATCTAGGATTCATATATAACTTTTTATATAAAGATTATCCAACCTAACATAGGAATGCAATATATAGAATTAGCAGAAAATTTTCCCTGCACAAGAAGATGGATCATAAATATTAACTGTGGCTATATCTTATCACATATGCAGACATTTTGACTGTGTTCACTATTAACATTCATCTATAGCATACTGATAAAGCTTTTAGCCAAAAGAATTTCATCTAATAACTATGTGTTGGCCTGATCCTTTATCCTTTTGACCTTGGGTCTTTGTGGTCTAGACTACAGAAGTTATTTTTGGAAGTACAGCAAGGTTTTTGCTACCTAATGCTCAATAATTTTAGAAAGCTGCATAAATTAAATGCTGCAACATAGTGAATGTGTAGTCAGCTACAGGGACTTGGAAGAGAAGCATGTTTGTATGTAAAGTCTCTGGTGCATAAATACGCGTGATAAACCACTTTTTAAATCTTTCTTGAAAATGTATTCCTTTTTCAAGTGTATTCTCATTACTGTTATCCTTCCCTCTATACCTTCCACTTCTTCCTCAATTACCCTCCTCAAAAGAGAAAAAGGGGCTTCTGGTAGATAGTACGTGACAGTACATGATGATATATGAGAAAATAAAATATGTTAGCATGCAGAAAAACTATCATATCAAAGTTAGACAGGGCAACCTAACATGAGGGGAAGACTCCCAAGAGCTTGCACAAGAATCAGACCTACTTATGCATATACTCAAGAGTCGCATTACAAAGTACTAAGCTGAAAGCTATAAGATGTGCACAAAGGACCTGAAGCAGAACTGTGGGGATACTGTGGTTGCTTCTTTTATCTTTGTGAGTTCATATAAGACTTGCTCAGTTGATCCATAGGGCCTAGTTCTCTTGGTGTCTCTGTTTCCTCTGGTTCTTTTCCTTTTTCTGACTCTTCTGTGGGGTTCCCTGAGCTCTGAAGGAAGGGATTTATTGTAGACATTCCATTTAGAGCTATATGTTCTAAAGGTTCTCTTTTTCTGTGTGATGTCTCCCTGTGGTTCTCTGTATCTTTTTCAGTCTGCTGCAGGAAATTTCTCTAATAATTACTAAGTAAGTTGCTTATGTAGGTTTATATCAAAATATCATTAGGAGTGAGGTTTTTATTTTTCATTTTTAAAATTTTTTATTGGATATTTTCCTTATTTACATTTCAAATGTTTTCCTCTTTCCAGGTCTCCCCTTCAGAAACACCTTTTCTTTTTTTTTTATTAGATATTTTCTTTATTTACATTTCAAATGCTATCCCATAATTTCCCTATACCCCCCCCCGCTCCCCTACCCACCCACTCCCACTTCTTGGCCCTGGCATTCCCCTGTACGGGGGCATATAAAATTTGCAAGACCAAGGAGCCTCTCTTCCCAATGATGGCCAAATAGGCCATCTTCTGCTACATATGCAGCTAGAGACAGCTAGAGCTCAGGGGGTACTGGTTAGTTCAGCTCCTTGGGTACTTTCTCTAGCTCCTCCATTAGGGACCCTATGTTCCATCCAATAGCTGACTGTGAGCATCCGCTTCTGTGTTTGCCAGGCACTGGCATAGCCTCACAAGAAACCGCAATATCAGGATCCCTTCTGCAACATCTTGCTGGCATGTTCAATAGTGTCTGTGTTTGGTGGCTGATGATGGGATTGATCCCCAGGTGGGGTAGTCTCTGGATAGTCCATCCTTTCATCTTAGCTCCAAATTTTGTCTCTGTAAAGGAGTAGATTTTTTTCATCTTTTTTTCTAATTTTTATTAGGTATTTGCTTCATTTACATTTTAAATGCTATCCCCAAAGT
>NC_034606.1:14288645-14330488 GCF_900095145.1 Mus pahari | reverse complement strand
TGGGAGAGTTTGGTTCTGATGATGCCAAGTAAACTTGGTTTCTGCTGCTTCTGTTCTTATGCTTGTCTCCTGCCATCTGATTATCTCTAGTGCTTGCTGCCCTCAATATATCTGATTGGAGCCTGTCCTTCCTATAATCCCAGTTGATCAGGACTTCTCAGAGTCCAGATTTCTCTGTGATTCTTTGATTGTGGGCTCCTGTGAACCTGAGATTCTGGGTGTGCCTGAGTTCCTGGCAATCAAGCTCCTCTGAGACACTCAAATACTAGTGTGACACAGCTCCTGTTATCCTGGGATTCTGCTGTCCTAAGATCCTGGGTGTGTTACAGTGCATGGAAGTGTTGTCTCCTTTGAGGACTGTGGAGTTGTCTCGTCTGTTTGAAACCAAGGTAAACCTGAACTGATTAAAAGGAACCTGGTGTCCTTGTTCCTGCTGTCACAGGCCCGTCACTATTGGATTGGAGCAGCTACAGTGTTCCATTCACCAGTGATCCTAAGATCACTTGGGCAGGCCCCTAGGGACCGTAGCGGTATCCACCGAATCTGTGCCCTAGGTGATCTGGTGCTGGTGCAGACCGGAAGGGGCTGGTGTCCCTGGTCAGGCCGGTTCTCGGCTTTCCTAGTGCTGTCTCAGGTCCCGTGCGCGATTGGATTGGAGCAGATGTTGTGTTCCACTCACCAGTGATCCTAAGATCGCTTGGGCAGTCCTCTAGGGACCATGGGGGTGTCATCCCACTCCGCGCCCTAGGGATTTGTGCCCCTGGTCAGGCTGGATCTTTGCTTCCCTAGTGCTGTCTCAGGTCCCAGCGGATTATTTATTTTTTTTTTAACATCAATAGTGTTTGATTTTACCCTAGGTTCTTTGCTATCTTATGTTTCATTCTTGGTCATCAAAGCAGTGTTGTGTGTGGGTTCTATCTCATGGAGTGGCCCTTAAGACAAATGAGACATCAGTTGGCTTCTCCCAAAAAATTTATAAATGTTTGCCTCAAAACAACCAGCAGGCAGAACAGATTTTAGTTAAAGGTTTTGCTGCTGGATTGGTCTTTATGTTTCTCTTTTGGTAGCCTGCAGTGTAGCTCCCTGCACTACAGATGTTAGGACATAGGTGTGAAGGCTGTAGGTGGACATCAGCTAGACTTCTCCATGTTCAAGGAATTTTGTAGGCATTGCACTCAGCAATGGGAGCCTGCTGTCAGTTTGTGGAGAGAAACCCTTTTAGCAATAGTCTGGGTTGTGTGGAAATTTCAATGGGACCTCTAGGCCATTAGTAGAATGCCACCCAATCCTGCTATTCGAAGTCTCATTTGATTGAAAGAGATGGCTAGTTGGGACTACGTCTCCCCCATAATTTGTAGACCTTATTTGAATCACCTTTCTATATTTTAGGGAGTTTCCACTGCACTATGTTGGCATATTGTCCCTCAAATTTTTCTCAATTCCATCACACATTCCTTCCCTCATTCAACCTCATCTCCTCTCTCTCTTCTCACCTTATATTCTGGTTAACATCTCCACTGCCCCGAGTCCACCCACAAATATATTCTATTTTCCCCTCCTTAGAATATCCATGTATCCCGCTATTCTCTTCTTCTATATCTGATCTCTATGGGTCTACAGATAGAAGGCTGGTTGTCAGTTACATAATAGCTAATAATCTAGATATAAATGAATACATAGCAAATTTATATTTCAGTGTCTGACTTACCATACTCAGGATCATTTTTTTCTAGCTCCATCCAATTTTTGCTAACTTCATGATCTCATATTTTTTTACAGCAGAGTAATAATCTACTGTGCATTTTCTTTATCCACTCTTTTGTTGAGGGACATTTGGTTCATTTCAAGTTTCCGGTTATTATAAACAGAGTAGAAAGGAACATGGTTGAGCAAGTGTCCTCTGTGGCATGCACAAAGCATCCTTTCAGTATATCCCTGATTGATATACCTGAAGTTGACCAAGATTGATTCCCAATATTCTAAGGAACTGACATTTTGATTTCCATGGTGGCTGTACAAGTGTGCACTATTAACAGCAATGGAGTAGTACTTTCCTGGTCCCACATCCTTACCATCATGAGCTGTCACTTGTGTTACTGACCTTAGCCATTTTGACAGTCCTAAGTTGGCATCTCAAAGTAGTTTTGATTTGCCTTTCCCTGAACGCTAAGAAGACTGAACACTCAAGAGTTTCTCAGACATTTGTAATTTTTCTGTTAAGAATGTTATGTTGAGATCCAGTTTTTGAATGGATTATTTGGTTCTTTACTATTAACTTTCTTAATTTCTTTATTGTTTCTGATACTAACTATCAGATGTGGAGTTGATTAAAAAAATCTATTCTGTAAGCTGGTATCAAGTTTATGTGTTGGGGTCTTTGCTCTACATAGAATTTAGTCTTGTGAAAGGCGATAAATATGAATCTATTTGCATTTTCTACAAGCAGGCATACAGTCTGATGAGCAATATTTGTTTAAGTTTTTTCCAGTGTTTATTTCTGGCTTTGATATCAAAAGTCATATGTTCATGGTGTGTGGACTTATGTTTGTAAAATATTATCTTCAGTTCAATTACATTGATCCACATGTCTGGTTTTTAATGAAGATTTTATTAGTATACAGCTTTGTATTACAACTTAAAGTTGGGACTAATGAGACCATCAACCCATTCTTTTATTGTTCAGATTTTTCCATAGGAATCTGATAATTGCCCTGTCGAGGTCTATGCAGAATTAAGTTTGAATTTTAATGGAATTGAAATGAATCTATAGATTGCTTTTAGTGACTTTTCCTACCTTAATTCTACTGAGACAAGAAAATGGGAGATTTATTTCATCTTCTGATATCTTCTTTAATATTTTAAGTCAGACTTGAATTTTTATTATAGAAGTCTTTCACTTGCCTAGAGTTATCCCAAGATACTTTATACTATTGAGGCTATTGTGAAAGGTTTTATCTCAATATTATTCTCTTTTTCAGTCCGTTTGTCATTTGTATATAGGAGGGCTACCTTTTTGTAAGTTAGTTTTGTATCCAACCACTTTGCTGATAGTGTTTATCAGCAATTGGAGTTTCATGGTGGAATTTTTATTTGCACAAATGTATACAATCATCTCATCTGCAAATGAAACTGTGACTTCTTTTTCAATCTGTTTTCCCTTGAACTCCTTCAGTTATTTTATTACTCTACCTAAGACTTCAACTACTATATTGAAAACATATGGAAAGAGTGGACAACTAGTTCTATTCCTGATTTAAGTGGAACTTCTTGGAGTTTCTTTATATTTAAGTTGATATTGACTATGAGCTTGCTGTAAACTGCCTTTACTTTTCTGAGACATCTCCCTTGTATCTCTAATATTTTAGAAACATTTATTATGAAGGAATATTGGATTTTTGTCAAGGGCCTTTTTTGTAACTAATGAGATGATCATGTGGTTTTTGTTTTCAATTTGTTCATAAGGTGGATTACATTTATTGATTTACATATGTTATAGCATCCCTACATGTGATGAAGCCAACTTGATATTAGTAGATGTTGTTTTTGATATGTTCTTGGATATGCTTTGCAAGCATTTTATTGAGTACTTTTCTGTCTATTTCATAAGGAAAATTGATCTACAATTTTATTGATCTACAAACATCTGATCTTGATTTAGCTTTGGTAACTGGTACCTACTAAAAAAAAATTATCTTTTTTTTTTTTTTTATTTTCTAATTTGGTATAGGACAGGTTTTTGAAGTATGATTTGTTTGTTTGCTTGTTTCTGTGGAATTCTATGGTGACTGTTGTTATGTACCCCTTTCATTTACGATTTTGTTAATTTGTGTATTCTCTTTCTGCCTCTCTCTCTTTCTCTCTGCTTTTTATTTAATTTTGATAAGTGTTTTATTTATTTTCTCAAAGTAACAACTTTTTGTTGCATTGATTTTTTTTGAATTCTTCTCTTTGTTTCTATATTAATGATTTCAGTCTTCAGTTAGATTATAATTTACCATATACTCCTCTTGAGTGTGATTCCTTGTTTCTGCTTTAGAGCTTTCAGGTGTACTGTTACGTTTCTAGCATGAAGTTTGCCAGATTTACTTTTTATGTTGATGTTTGATGCTGCCGATATGCCTCTTAGAGCCACTTTCATTGTGTCCTCATATTTGGGGTATGCTTTGCATTCATTTTCATTGAATATTATAAAGTCTTTAATTTCATTCTGTATTTCTGTCCTGACTCAATTTTCATTCAGTAGAGAGAGAGAGTTGTTTGGTTTCCATAAGACTGTAAGCTTTCTGTCATTTCCATTTGTGTGAAAAGGACTCAGGAAGTTATTTAAAGTTTCTTGTATTCATTGAGATTTTCTATGTGTATGATTATGTGGTCAAGTTTTGATGAAGTTCGATGAGGAAAGTGGAAAAAGGTGTACTGTTTTGTCTATGGGTTATATGTTCTGAAAAATATGTTTTAGGTTCATTTGATTCATAATATCTGTTAGCAATTCACTAATTCTAGTTTTTATCTAGGTGACCTGTCCATTAAGTGGAGTATTTAAGTCTGTCTCCTACTAACATTGTGATAGGGGCAATGTGTGACATAAGCTGTACTAGATAGTGTTCCTTTTACCTATATATTTACCCTTGTGCTTGCCACTTAAAGGTTAAAACTTGAAATGTCTCTCTACCATCTCTTGTAGTCTGTTGGTGATGTTTGCCTTCGTAGTTTCTGTTTTGATTCCTAAAATTTTTGCTTCAAGAATTCCTTCAGGTTTTTTTTTTTCATTCTATTTCTAATTTCAGGTTTTCAACAGTATTTATTCATTTCCTTCTACTGTTCATTTGTGTTTTCCTGGATTTCCTTAAGGGATTTATTTGTTTCTACTTTAAGAACTCTATCACAGTCATGATAGAGTTTTGAGGTGTTTTGTTTTTGTTTTTGTTTTTTCTAATCTTACAGCTATATTGAAATATTCAGGCCCTGCTGTGGAATGATAGCTGGATGGGCTCTAGTAGAGGCACTGTGCCCTAGCTCTTATTGACTGTGTTTTTATGCTGGCATCTAGACACCTGTAATTGGAATGACTATAAAAATAGGTGCTGATCCAGACTTATCTTTATTGAGTGGGTGTTTTGATCCTTGGTGTCTGTTTCCATTCTAGATTGTTGGAGAGTGTGATGGCTTTGTATTTCCTGGTAGAAAATTTTCTTTGGGCATGAACATTATGGTCACTGGGCTTTCAGACAAAAATGTGTTTCAAGATACTGGGAACTGACACTTAGAAATCAGCATAAGGTAGGGAGCTGAAGGGAGTCACAGGAGGGAGGAGAGTAAAATGTTCATCCAGGATCTGCTGATTTCATCTCGTTGGAATGAAGGTAGACAGTGAAGGTCACCCCAGAGAATCTGCTATAGCAATTAGGATGATACTTGAGGATTGAATCTAGACTCTGGAAACAGAAGAAAAGAAAATCTATAGGCAGCATACCTGCATCCCTGATATGTGATCTGTGGGTTAGGAGAGAATGTTTGCTGTACTTAGGCTGGGATAAAACAATAAGCAGTAAGATGGAGATAAGGAGAAAGGCCTGATATATCCAAAGCAGATATGGACAAAGGCGCGAGGAAGGCTGTAGTAGGTGTTCTATTGTAGAGACATGAAGGAAGAGACTGGGGATTGTGTTTGGAGGCGAGGGGGAAGAGATGTAAGTCTCCAGTTAGCCTATTTTCCTGACCTACTTAGTTGGTATATTTACTTGGGAATGCTTGCTGACGTTGGAGATTGTGGTGCTAGGAAGAATACGGGGAAGCAAGTTGGAGGAGAAGATATTTATGATCCATTGGAGATGCGATCAAAGAGGAAATAGAAACAGCTAGAGTTGGGGTTTGGGACAGAACAACTAGTTAGGGGAAGGAGGTGAGAAGGGGAAGGAGGGGCCACAGGGAAGAGGGTGATGTGTGTTCTGGGGCACAGTTGGGAAGGAGACAGGAGGACTAGATCTAGAGGAATAGAGGGAGAAGAGATCTGCTGGCAACCTACTCATTTTCTTCCTACTGTGAGTCTTACCTGGCTTGAGTCTAATAAAGTATTTTGTTTGTAGAAGACTCACCCTTTCCATGAACAAAATACAATCCCCAAATCCACAAGATCTATTACAGCTTGTTGTGTCTCCAGAGGGCAGCCATGCTAGGCTCCTGTCTTTAACCACACCATAGCATCAGGAATAGTGTCAGGCCTTGGAGCCTCCTCTTGAGATAGATGCCAAGCTGGGCCTCTCACTGGACTGACTTTCCCTAAGTCTCTTCTCCACTTTTGTCCCTGCAGTTCTTTTAGACAGGAACAACTCTGACTCAGAGTTTTTGACAATGGGATGTCAACCCCATCATTCTACTTGTTGCTTTGCTTTCTACTGGAGGTGGACTCTACAAGTTCCCTCTCCCCACTGTTGGGCATTTCATCTCAGGTCTTTCCCTCTGAGTCCTGAGAGTCTCACCTCCCAGGTCTCTAGGACTTTCTAGAGGGTCCCCCCACCCTCACCCCCACCCAACCACCCCACCCTTGAAGTTGCATAATTCTATTCATTCTGCTGGCCCTCAAGGCTTCTCTCCTGTTCTGTTCCCCCCTTCCCCTCCCCCTCCCCTCTCCCACTCAGGTTCCTCCCTCTGCTTCCTTGATTTCTAGTCCCTCCAAAGTGGGATTGAAACATCCTCACTTGGGTTCTTTTGCTTGTTAACCTCCTTGAGTTCTGTGGATTGTATTCTAGATATTCTGTACTTTTTTTTTTTTTTTTTTGGCTAATATATAAATTAGTGAACAAGGGAGAGGAAGAGTGGGATAAGGAACTGTGGGAGGGTAGACCAGCAGTGGGGTAATGACTGAACTGTAAAAAATAAAAGTAATCAAAAAATTGTGTTGTTTTGGAAAATTCTTACATTGAGTACCATATACTATTTTAAACACTTTGAATAGAAAAGAATTCATGATACTCACCTGGAAAGATGATAAGGAAATAATCATTGGTATTTACTGTGGCTGGTGAGCATCTTAGCTTTAGACACATTAAAAAAAAAAAAAAAAAAGCAAGACAAATGACATGGATGTCACTTTCTCCTGAAATTTACATTTAAGTCAACTTGAGAGTTTCAGTATTTCACATATCAAGGATTATGATAGAATAGGTTATTTATTTGAACAACATATAAGACTCTTTATTTGGGGATTTAATCTCAGATTTAAAACACTGCATTCTTTAATCAAAAACATGAATTTTAGCTACTGAAGTTTTTTTCCACAAACATGTTTACAGGTAATCTAGCAAAAATTGTGGAAATTCTACCCATATTTTAAACATTTATGACTGTTTATCCCGATTATGCTTTAGTAATAGCCTAGGCCAGAGGTGTGAATATTTTGAGAAGTAATAATATATGTATAAAAAATTAAAAGGACCTAACTTTCTATTACAACATAAGTGGAAATGGTTTGCCTGGATAGAATTCTTTTTCATGTAAGAGAGTAGGCTTTCTCTTTTATCCTGGAACATGGAAGCTAACATCTATATATAGTAAAATACAACCACCTACATCCTCCCAACTACATATCATCTATATGATTTTGTGGTGAAGATTTTGCATATGCATTAGTTCTAACTTACAGAAGATATAAAGAGAATTTTCTACTGCTGTAAGTGCCCAGGTAAATTGTACATTTCTTCACAGGTCATGTATGTGGGTCTGGTTTGCAAATCTTACCATTTGTTGGCAGAAAACCCTGGGGAACCATCTAAAATAAGAATAGACATACAGGCTAGTGAACACTCTATGGTCCTTTTGTTATTTACTATTCTATTACAAGCTTAGCACAGGACTTTCCAGCTTTCACTTTTCTATTTTTAATAAAGGATTTTTTAAAATATTACTTCTATCCTTTTACACTCCAGTCACTACCACATACCATTAAAACTCAACAATATTTCCTTTTCTTCAATTTATAACATTGCATCCATCCACAGGATTTGGCATGCCATTTCTTTGTACCTTTTCATATGCCAGGGACCTTTAGCCTCATTCTTATAATTCTGTACTGCCACAAGTGCAGAGAGCTGATATTATGCCAATTGTGTTTCCTCTGTGTGCAACTAATAAACTGTCTTAATGGATTCATTATTGCTTTACCATAAAAATATCCCAAATGTATCATTGCTATACTTTTGGCTCTTGTAGATTTTATTAACTGTTTCATTGCTTGTATGCTGGCTACTTGATGCTGGACAGTGACATAAAAAAATTAATGAAATTATATGAAATTGAGCATTCATTCTATGTTCACAGCTTATTATTTTATGGAGGTGGGCAGTTTTCTAGGAAGAACACAGTATGTTTAACACTGGCATTTTGTATGTTAATGCCATTAATGAGTATTTCTATCTTTCTAATAAAATTACTTTTGAAAATATCTGTATCTATTTTAGATGCCAATGAACTGAAATAGTATCATATTTTGAGTGCTCATCATTTGCGTATTCTCTTGTAAGCCTGTTATACATGCTAATTAATCTAATTTCACAAATTTTCTAAAATAGTATTTCTAATAAACTTGATATATAATGTTTAGAAATTTGATCAAGTTTCCATAGAGCCTAAATGAGAAACATGTTATTATGACTTTAGCATCATTCTCCACTACTGTTGTCTCCAATTAATAAAAGTGAAGCTCCAACACATTACCATTTAAAGACTATTACAAGCTTCATGACCACAATACATGGATTACCTAATCAGATAATGGGATTTTCCTTACTCAAATCCAGAGATTGTCAGTGAAATAAGATATTTAATTCATGTAATTTTTGCCAACATAATTAACATGATAGAATAATGTTTTTTTCATTTCTTTTTTTTTTTTTTTTTTTTTTTTTTTTGCACTTTGGGTATAACAGCACAACTATTTCTAGGGATTGTAGTTATATACCTATAACACTGCCTCAGAATCCAGAACTCATTTCTGTATGGGTGATAATATACAGGTTGCAATTTTACTTTAACAGGTCAGGCTTCGTGATTACTTATTATGGCTATTTTCAGTTACTGCTTACATTATTGATTGAATAATATGATTTTGGCATATCTATACTTTGCCAAATGTAACTGAAAATTTTTTGTTTAATCCTGTTTTGCTTTGAGATAAGATAGCTTCCTGCCTGCTTCTAAGCACTAATTACTGTGCTATCTTAACAATCTGGAAAGATCAACAAACACTCAATTAAAATTTGCAGGTTCACTAGTTTCATGACTACAACTACAGACATTTAAAATGGCATTTTGAAAAATGTGTTCAGGTTTTATCACCAGGCTAACTCCTGGGAACAAAATCCCATATTTGTTCAACTTTTGTCAAATACTATACTGTCATGGTTCAAAGCTCCTAAATTAATCTTATCCACTATAGGCGCTAACAGTTCAAGTTCATGTGTTTTATTATAGAATTTGGTATGCTACATTTTGCATGCTCTCAGTGCAATAAAATTGTAGTTTTATTACTTTCCAATTTTAGCTCTCAACTTCTTCAGAAATACAGCATTTCTGTTTAGCAGTTTAATTTGCTGTAGGTCACTAGTCAGTGAAAAATATACAGAATTAACTTTTATTGGTGAAAATATATAATTTATGATGCTAAAATGATTTTTAAATTATGGTTATCTAAACGCTCAGTAAACTCTTCATTTCCATATGTTTAATTAAAGAATATGCTTTGAGGTTTGGTAGACTTTAATACACTTAATGTATCAATTCTTACTTTTCAATCCAAAATAGCATCATAAATGTCTCACAGCTAGAAATCATTTTAATAGTAATTCAATTTAAATTTATGTGCTTTTAAAGAATTAATGGTATGAGGTAATTTTCCATTAATTTGAAAAAAATCATTGAATTAAAAAAAATCAAATCTAAGCTTAGCTCATCAGCTCCATGCTTACCTTTTCAACTAAGGTTTTATAAATGACTATTGCCTTATTAACCCAATAGAACATGTATTGAAAAACAAGTATAATTACAGAAGACTAGTATCAAGAAAAAAGTGGATGTCTGTGAAGGAGAGCTATTGGTGAGCCTTTGCCTACTGATCATGGGGACAGGGAACAAGATTGATCAGGAAGAGAGTTAAAATTAAAATGATTTCCTTGCCTGGTGAATGTATGAAGATTGTGGAATGTACATGCATAAGTATAGCATATTAATTGTTCAGAAACCAGAAGAAGCTCATAGTTTCCAAGCTTGTTAAGTTTATATTATGAATTGCGGCCAGAGATAAGTGAGGAGGTTCTTGTTGAAGTAAGTTGTTCTAAGAGAAATATTAGATACAAACTTTCATGGATTGAAGCTGTCATGGAAATCTTTCACCTTCTGTAATATCTCTCTATTTCTCTGTCTTTTTCTCTCTGTGTAGATTTTCTTTTCTTCTGTTTCTAGAGTCTAGATCCAACCCTCAAGTCTCATCCTCATTGCTATAGGAGATCCTCAGTGCTGTTGATGTCTTGGTCAAACTTCATTAGAATACAAAAGGGAGACTATACACATACTATAGGATACCTAAAGAAACTTACCCTTAACTGTTATTCCAGAGAAACTGTTCTGCTAAAGGCCAGGGCAAAGAAACACTTTTTCTTTTTAAAATATATTTGTTATGTGGTGTGTGTGTGTGTGCATGTGTATGCAAGTGTGCACAGGAACACACTCAGGTGTAAGTGTAGGTGTGTATTAACCAATGTTTGCTAAGAATCTATGTTTGGAGGTGGTCACATGACAAGCCCAGGCATCAGGCCAAGCCACCACCTTATGTGACACTGAGTATGTTCACTGTTTCACATCCCAAACTAGGCTGTTGATGAGCTTCCCACGATTTCTTTTCCTATTTCCCATCTCACTTCAGGAACACTACAGTCACAAGCAAGGGCCAATATGTTCAGGTTTTCATGTATGCTCTGTGGAACTGAACATAAGATGCCATATTTGCCTGAGAAGCACTTAAAACTGACGCATTCCCCAGGCCAGGAGTGGATTTATTGTTCACATTCATGCTGGCTGTTGTGAGTAACTGTTCTCTGAGACAAGTATCAACATCTCGGGGCTTTGGCTATGTCTCCTTGGAAAAGATCATCGAAACTGTTTTTGATGACTAAACTCATCAAGGGGTTAGGAGGGATCATTAGAAGAATATTCAGTAACTCTCTACCACCTATTGGATTCTGCTCTTCCAAAGAGGGGCTACAGTATTTAGGCCAGGAAAGACTAGAGGAAATGGAATTCTTCTGTAAGTCTTTGGAAAAGCATTCATGCCTCCTGGGAAAATGATTTTCAGGTACAGCTTATTAGAGAAGGAACATTCATAATTCTATACATAACCATCAACATTACTATCAACAGTTCATGCTTCCACTATACACTGTAAGGACTTTTGGAAGAATTGTGTCTTGATTTGTAAAAAGGACCTTATGAACACTGGCTTTCAGTGATACCTAAGATAAAAAATAAAATGTTAAAATTAATACAACAGATTATTGCTTCAAGATCAGCTTGTTTCTTATTCTGTGTGGTTGTTGATAAACTTCCCTAAATAAAATAGATTTTTCTACTAGCATTGTCCTTCCACCTTGCTCATATGCTTTTTGGCATTTAGTGCATCACATAATAAGTTACCATGGGATCTATCTGCTTATTTCTATCTACTCCCCACAACAGCAAGGTCCCTGCTGTACAGAAGAATCTCTGTTATGGTAACGTAACTACAAAATTTTTATGCAGGTTGTTATTTTAAATGCTTATATTTCTGCTGCTTAAGTAAAAATGTATCTTTTTTATCTTGACAAATTGTCCATTTTGAATGCACTCTCATCCAAGACACCTTCTGAATTTAATTTCATTAACTAGTATTTGCAGTGAGAACACTAATCATTACATATGTGCTGTTGCCAGCAAACAATGCTAGATTAGTAGGAAAGGGACATGAGGAGGTTGAATTGCACGAGAATATTAAAATCCATGAGTCTGATAAAGATTGTGTCTTGAAATGAATTCTGATGCTTGTATTAATGTCAGTTTGACACAGCCTACAATAACCTGGGAAGAGTGTGGACTTTACTATGTAGACCAAGTTGGCCTCAAATGAGAGATCCACCTCCTCAACCTGGCAAGTGCTGGGATCCAAGCTGTGCATCACCAGCATGACTAGATTTTACTTCTTTAGACCTAACTTTTAACAATATTTATATTGATCTTTGTTGTTTTAAAAATATATTTATTATAGGAATCTCATGATTCCCCATGCTTCTATGCTAATAACTGTAATGCAGATCCTAGTTTTAAAAATATTATTTGAAATGATTTTTATTTCACAGTTTAACTGAAGTTCTATCAAAATTGTATATTTTGGATATCAACCCTTAGCATTTTGATTCAGTTTTTATGTCTCCATTGCCTATTTCATTTGTTTTTTTTTTTTTTTTTAATCTTAGCTCTTTATTTATCTTTGGTAACACTAGACATAGTTTTACTTATTGTATTTTTTATGAACTTCCCCTATGGGTAAAGGAGTGTTGCTCATTTGAGAATTTTTTCTGCTATTCCTGTATGAATTTTTCTTTCATATCTTCATTTGTTCTTCTTTTGCATTCCCTATGTTAAAGCCATCTATAATTTCTTTTCATTGTACTCAACAGATAGCCTTAATAATTTTAAATTCATACTGGTGAGATGGCTCAGTGGGTAAGAGCACCTGACTGCTCTTCCGAAGGTCTGGAGTTCAAATCCCAGCAACCACATGGTGGCTCAAAACCATTCGTAACAAGATCTGACGCCCTCTTCTGGAGTGTCTGAAGACAGCTACAGTGTACTTACATATAATAAATAAATAAATAAATCTTTAAAAAAAAACAGAAAGAAATAATTTTAAATTCATGTATAATATCACATGCTTGTTGTACTGCATAGTGTTCACACAAATATGCTTCTTGTACTTGTTTTCCATTTCATGTGGTTCAACTTTGGTAAATTTTATACATAGATAGATAGATAGATATCCTTTTATCTAATGAATGTTTAAAGATTTTGGTTAAATAAGTTATTCTTAAGCAAATTATTGAACATAATTTAAATATGACATAACTCATTCACAGTGTTTCAATAGTATGACTATAGAATTTTGCAGCTGTCACAAAAATCAGGTATTATCAAAATGATTTTTAAAAGTGTTTTTCTGATTGTAGAAACACCCACACACTGCTGGTGGAAATGCAAATTAGTACAGTCTTCCTGGAAATCAATTTGGATGTTCCTGAAAACAGAACCATCATGATCCAGCAATCCTTCTCCTATGTTTATACATAATGACAATCAATCAATCAATATATTGAAGCGACAACTTCAGTTAATGCTTCTGCATCAATATTTACCACACACTAGTTGGGTCAAGGTAGTCTAAGTATAAATTAATAGATGAATTCATAAAGAAAACTTTTGAAATTTGGAAAAATATTAAGTTTTCTTTGGAATCAATCTTTTACTCACTATTACAACCATGTTTAATTTTCATGTGTTGATAAACGTTCCCATTTTCTTCCTATTATTGATTTCTAATTTCATGATACTGTTGGTCAATCAGTCACTGACTTTAATTTTGTTTGATTGTTACACTTGCATGCATAAAGGGTGAAGAAGTTTGCAATTGTTGCTCTTGTTATTTATATCAAAAAGGATGTTAAGTTTTAATGAGAATTTTCCCCAGAAAATAACATAATATGATTATAAACATTCAATGTTTGCTAAGACATTCTTTGAGCCTCATATGTGGTTTATCCCATAGAATTCTTGATGTGCCCTAAGGAACAATATCCTTGACCTGTCAGATGGAACATTTTTTAAATGACTGCTAAGTTTATTTGGTCTATAGAAGAGAGAAAGTATATTATCTAACTGATTTTCCATTTAGGTTTTTTAGGTGATGGAGGTAATCAATAGTTCCAATCAAAACCATATAGCTTATGGGTTATATCACTGGAACAGTTAGTTCAGGAATTACTATTATTAAATTCCACAGAATCTCATTTGTTTTGGTTGGATTTTCTGACTACAGCCTCTCCCTACTACCCAATGAAATCAGCTACAGGATTATAAACAGGAAAATATTTCAATCAGTTATTCCAAGTCTTCCATACCTGCTAAGGAAACCAGGCACTTACAGAGCTAGTTCATACTTTCCATAGGAAAACAACCATGAGCTGAGAGGTGTTATTTTTTTTCTTTAAAAAAAAAAGATTGAATTGAAATATATTTAGATGTTCAGAGTTTTATACATGTGTTTAATGTATTTTTGATCACATCTGTCTCTCAGTCCTTATCACCTCCCTTCCTACTCCCTCTTCTACACTCCCCTAAACTTCATGAGCTCTTCTTATTTCCTTGCTTACTCATTTGTTGGTTTGTCTATTTACAATCCATTGAGTTTAATCATTGCTTAAAGTATGCTCAAGAGTTTAGGGGGATCAACTGAAGCACAGGAAACCTACCACTACCACAGGCTTCTCGCCTGAATGTACTTGGGTTTTTCTTCTTCAGTACCCATAAATATATATATATATATATATATATATATATATATATATGCTCCCAAACCCATTTATTTATTCCAAAAGTGGTGATTTAATTTAACATTTTGAAGTATCTTTGTTTCCAGGACAACAGTAGCTACCCAAGGCATCCTCTTATGTTCTATTAATCATCTCTGTTTCTTTTCACTTGTTTTTCTTTTTTCCCCCAATATTTATTAGGTATTTACTTCACTTACAATTCAAATGGTATCCCCAAAGTCCCCTATACCTTCCCCTCCCTCCTCCCCTACCCACCCACTCCCATTTCTTGGCCTGGTATTACCTTGTACTGGGGCATATAAAGTTTGCAAGACCAAGGGGCGTCTCTTCCCAACGATGGCTGACTAGGCCATCTTCTGCTACATATGCAGCTAGAGACTTGAGCTCAGGGGGTGCTGATTAGTTCATATTGTTGTTCCACCTATAGAGTTGCAGACTCCTTCAGCTCCTTCAGTACCCATAAACTTACAATACCTCCATAACTAAGTTCAGGACCTAGGACCACCTCTGCCATCCACATCCAGAATGTTGATTAGCTTGATCATGTTCCAGTATTGTGACTGGAACCATGATTTCTGTAAATTCATGAGTCCAATATCCCTGCCCTATCCAAAATTATTTTTATATATCAGTGTGTCAAATCTTCATCTTTTACTATATTTTTGCCTTCTTTTCCATGATATTTTGTAAGTCTTGGGAAAATAGGTATCTCAATATAGATCTAACAATTAAGTAAACATTTAATTTGGAAGTCCAATCAACAGAGAATTGGAATCCATTACCATCATGGCTGGGAACATGGAAGCAGACAGACAGGCATAGTGGTTAAATAGTAGATGATAGTTTACATCAGATCCAGAAAGACAAAACAGAAAGAGCAAACCCTGAATGGCTGAGGCTCTTGAAATTCCAAAGTCTCTCTGGAGTGACACATCACCTCTCCTAACAAGACAATCTTCAAATCCTTCCAAAATAATTTTGCCAACTGTGACCGCCCATTCAAATATATGAGCCTATCGAGTGCACCCTTATTCAAACTACAGTGGTACATTCTTTGCCTGACTGGGAATCCTGAATTCCTTCCCCAACAGTAACAGACTTCAACACAGCACGACACAAAACAAACAAACAAGCAAACAAAAACCCCACATACACATATGCATATGCACAAGCACACACATAATCATACATAGTAGTATTTACATATGACACCACTTATATGAATACAGTATCAGAGAGAAAAATACACACATATAAAATAAGATAGCTCAACAGGTAAAGACTCTTGTGCCCAGTCAGACAACTTATCAACTGAATTCACAATCTGGAGGCCTCATGGTAGAAAGGGAAATCCAATTCTTTCATGAAAGATTCCCTCTTAATTCCCACATCATATAACATAGCTTGTGTGTGCCTATGGGCACATAGGCAACCTACAAAATAAATACATGTAAAACAAGTTCTGCTTGTTTCTGTGTCCTTTATTAATATGACCCATCAGTAAACTTTATTAAATATATGTTTAATAAGAGAGGTGCATTTTAATCTATAAAGAAAGAAACATGTTTTTACCATCTCATCTATGAAATAAGATAACATTTTATTGTAAGTATATAATCAACTCATTTCAGAGGAAAAAGTTTTCCGTGGTGCTGAGGCTGTTATAAAGTAATACTGTATAAAAATACATGTTGGACTAAAGAAAACTAAAACTGCATTTCCCCTCAATGAAGTGAAAATTAATGTCTGTTAATGGAACGTTCTTCTTAACAAATAACTGTCCCCTTGTCCTCAGTCCGGTGGTAATTCTACACCTCCAAAATAGGTACTAACAACCTATTGCCCTGTCAGTGCAATGCACTCTAGCCATGAGAAGTAATTGCTACCTGAAGCTTTCCTTTCTCTTCTCTTACACACTGACTGATTTATAGCAGAGATCTCTCTCAGCTACTGGCTTACTGCAGAAAGTGGAGTCTTTGCCCTGGAAGGCTGTTTATTCTGTCCATTTCTGAGTAGAAACATGTAATGGTTAAGTGTCTGGGATCAGGATAATATCCTGTTCATGTTCCTGGGTGGCTCATGTAGCCACATCTACCATCAAATTTTCTTTAGAAAATACAAACTTGCTTCAGTAAGAAACCCATACAAATCACATGCAAAATGTATATAGTGAACACTTCAAATACTATTAGCTGCTTAAGTATTTTAATCACTTTAAATATGGGGGCATATAATACTTAAAATAATCCTATTTGTAGATAAGGATTATATTTTTATTTCAAGAATATGCAATCTTTGTCTTTTTGTTTATGCCTTCTTATTAACTTAGTATTTACTGATCTTTCCCAATATCAAGAAAAATATTTTTACAATTCTAGGATATGAAAAATATTAGATATTGCTTTACATTGAAGAATTATATATTCTTAAGTTTTCATTTCTTCTCAATTTGTAGCCATCAAATGTTTTGTCTATTGCCAAAAGTATCAACTTCCTACATATATCCATAGCTTTTTGACAAACTTCGCCACCTCACATACAATGCATATAGAGTTTTATGTTCAGTATTTATTCAAAGCCAATCCTACTCAACCATCCTCACTGACTTTCTTTCTCCTGTCCACATCAATTATTCTTCAAATTCTGAAGCTTCCATTTTCTCATGTTCTCTTTCTCTTGAGCTGTAAGTCACGCTCTCACTATCTCTTACCTGATTCCCTCCAAAAATCTCTAGGTTTTTCTAACCATGGGACATCCAAGAACACAGTCCATTCCTACACAGAACTGCTGAATGGATTTCTCAAACTGATACCTGCTTTTACCTTAATATTTTTCTGTTTTTATAGTCTATGATTAAAAAAATACTCTATGATTAAAGATCTACCTTAAACCCCTGATAGGAAACATTCAAATGCTTTAGAATGGTATGTCAGCTGCTACCTATCTTAACTATTCTATCCAGATTCACTATTTTATATTTTATTGCCTATAATAACTCTTTCTGAAAATTTCTCTGCATAAATTTTGATGGTCTTTGTACCCATTTCTTAGGCTCACATCAAAAACAGTGCAACCAAAATAACTTCCCTGTTTTTGCTATGCCTATAAAATATATCCTTTCTTTAAGAAGTCATCGCATTTATTTGTTATGCATATATGAACAAGCATGTGCGATGGCATGTGAAGAACAGAGGACAATCTGCAAGAGTCAGTCCTCTTCTTTCATTGGGTATCTGAGGAACTGAACTTACGTGGTCAGGCTTGACCATGTTTGTGACGCTAAAATATGCACTCTCCCCATTTCTACCAGCCCAGATCATTACAGAAATTTGTCACACTTCAAACTACATATTACTATACATACCAGGAAGTGTGTGTATATTTTTCTCTAGAGTTCCTAACAAAGATAAAGACCTAATTCCAAGACTTAATATGTCTAGCCATATATCTGTAGTTATTGATAATTATTTTCTCTTATCTTGGCCTTTTAGACAGGATGTCATACAAAGCCTCCTTTTTGCTATGGTCATAGATACTGCTGTTATTAATATCTCATGTTAAGGCAACAAAGACAGTGCTAAGTTCATATGGAAGGAGGGATAATGTTTTGAATGAATGGTCTTCAAATATGTGTGCAGTTCAGAAAAAGTCCATGACAGCACTGTGTATTATTATCAATGAATTTGACTTTTGAGGAGAAAATATTAAAAATGTCAAAGTAATTTATGTAAATTATTTTTAAAACCTTTTTAATTGTTCAAAACTCATGAATAAATAAGAAGCATAATTTGGACTAGGTGGTTAAAACAAAGAACATAAGATTGGAAGGAGCTGAGGAGGTAGAAGTCAAATTTTGAAGAGTAAAGAGGAAATGAGAAATATAATCAAAATACGTTATAAGTGATTCTTATAGAAAAACAAAAATATATTTAAATCCTCTTCATTTATTGTTAAAAGAAGATACACATGCACATGCACATACAACACACTTTCAAACATAGACGTTTGCAGTTGCATAGATTAAGTTGCATTGTTGCCTGCATAATAAGAGACTATCTAAAAGGAAAAAAATAAGATTCTCACATTATCTTTAGAGACATAAAGAGTTAATAAAATTAAATTTAACTAGGAATCTAAAGATTAAAATACTTGAAAAAAAATTTTTATAATTGTCTAAATATTTTTGATAAACAATATTAATACAGCTATAACTAAAATGAATATTGGAAATATTCCTTAAGAATGATTGGGGCTGGAGAGATACTCAGCAGTTAAGAGCACTGATTGCTCTTCCAAAGGTCCTGAGTTCAAATCCCAGGAACCACATGGTGGCTCACAACTCTCCTTAATGAGATCTGATGCCCTCTTCTGGAGTGTCTGAAGACAGCTACAGTGTACTTACATACAATAAATAAATCCAAAAAAAAAAAAAAAGATTGATTATATTAATACAATTTTCAATTCAATAGGTACCTCACTAAAATAAATCTGAGAAATTGTTATGAAACTTATACAGAATGGCTACCAGATACAGCAAAATTTTCTAAAAATATCTTTCAAGATCACAGGCATTTTGGGCTGGCTAGATGGCTCAGCCGGTAAGAGCACTGACTGCTCTTCCAAAGGTCCTGAGTTCAAATCTCAGCCACCACATGGTGGTTCACAACCATCCATAATGAGATCTGATGCCCTCTTCTGGTGTTTCAAAGACAGCTACAATGTACTTATTTATAGTAATAAATAAATATTTGGGCCAGAGCAAGCAGGGACTGAGTGAGCAGGGCCAACTGGACTGAGCAGGGTTGACAAGAGGGAGCAGAGGTCCTAAAATTCCCGTCAACCACATGAAGGCTCACAACCATCTGTACAGCTACAGTATACTCATAAAATAAATACATAAATTTTTCTTTAAAAAAAGATTGCAGACTTATTTTTTCAATATTTGCAGCCAAATTGTCAAAAATCATTTTGCTAATTCACCTGAAAATATGTGACTGTGTATACCAAATAGATCGCGCCCTGATTTTCCTACCACAGTAATGGAGATTAATGATGCAAGGGTTTGCCTGCTTTTCTGTAAGCAAGAAAAATCGAAGTTCTATGAGATTCACTGCTTAGGGAGCTTATCACTCCAGCAGCCACTCTTATCACCAGATGTCAGCACATATATCTCTTCTACACCATTCCAGCTTGAGCTATATTTATCACCATGTTAGGTTTATGTTCAGCAAGTCTACTGTATTTCTAAATCTGTACACTGAAGTAAAATATGCTGTATTGTTAGAGATGTTTTTCCTAAAGAAATCATCAACAGATACAATGTTTAGGATAAGAATTGTATATTCTGTGAAGGTCAACAAAAACCTGTTTATTTTTCTAATAATATTTCTATAATACTCACCGAATTAGGCCATTCCCTATTTTAAATTTTGTAATTTAAAGTGTCAGTTTTAAGTGCTCATTAGAGAAAGGAAGCTTTATAATTCATTCTTCATTTAGCAGTAAGAAAAATGGTTTGAATTTAAAAATAAAAATTTTTCTGTACTTTGACATAATTCTTAAATTCTGGATGAGAAAAATATATAGCAAACTCCATTATTTTATTTTTCTAATGAAGGTGTTGCAAAGCCACATATATAGTTTTTATACTTAAATTTTTTGTATTAATATATTAGACTTTTGTGTTCCTAAAAAGCACCAAGTATTTAATATAATACATATCATTATATAGAAATTTATATTTATATAAAATATAACTTGTACATTAATACAAATACAAAGTATTCCTATGAAAAAAAAACTATTATTACTATAAAAATAAAAATATAATCCTATTAATAATTACCTATCTAAGCATTATAAATAGGGCAAAATGGGACTAATTTTGAATCCAAGTCATTAGAGTATAAAATTTGGGTACTAAATAACAGTAACATTATTTGCATCTAAAATATCTTCATAATTTATGCTCCTAGATATGATATGTGCTGCAGATCATCTAATACACACACACACACACACACTCATACCCACACCTACACATTATATCTTCATATGCACGTAAAGGTTCTTATAATTTAGATAAAAAGATGAAATAGTTTAAATGGCCAATGATTCTTCTCTTCAAGAAGGATGCATGACTTTGTGTGGTGTTCTACAGATTCATGTTCTCCATAGTTCAGAGTGGCCTTTATGATGGAGGACAAATTTCTACTTAAGAAACTAGAGTTGTGAAAAAGGTCTTTCCTGAAATGCACTGCCAACTATGATCTATTTCAGGAAAAAAATACCTAACTACTTTGCATGTTGTCTTAAAGTTTGGATTTGTCATTTTAACTTCTGTAAACTCATTGGACTACTAGGGATGTCTTACCCTTTGAATACATTTACACATCGTTACAATAAAAATCATTACAAACAATATAGGGAGCAGTCCCTAGCTTTCAGCACCTTGCAAAAGTGTAACGATGCTGGTTGATTGTAAGCACTCAGTAAGATGTTCATTTTTATTATTCTACACATTGTTAGTTTTACTCTTCCTCTTCCTCCTCCTCCTTCTCCTCGTCCTCCTCCTCTTCCTCCTCCTCTTCTTCTTGACAGCTCAAGTTCTCTTCATTAATGCGAATTTTTTAAATTTAATTTTTAAATGTGAAAACATTTAAATATAAAGCAATTCATTATCTTTCACCTTGTCTTCAACTTATACTGACCACAGAAAACATTGTTTTAATGTCTTATTTCTACAAAATAATTAATGGCTTGCTGGTTTGTTTTTCCCTCTTTAGTTAAAACCTTTGAACATTCAAATCCACCCTAAGGTATGATAATGAAGTCAATAATTAGATAATGTTGAAAACCCAAAGACAAAGATTTCTAAAGTTTATTTTTATTTTGAAGCTTATTTGATCCTGTGATATTACTGCAAGTTCCCTAGCTTAATGTACTGAGGAATCTTAGCTCCGTACTTCCTAAAATTTAGCACCCAGAGCATGTACCAGGTAGCCTACAGGACTAAGAATTCTGTATACAGTTTTGTAAAAATGCCTTAAGCTGAGAAAAGTTGTGTGGCTCAAACATACTAAATGTCTTATATTACGAGTTGGTAGATTTTAACTGTCGTATCATTTTTGAAAATACAGTATTTAAGTATTTAGGTTTTTTTTTTTTTTTTTTAAGTACAGGTACTAAATTTCTTTAAAAAGAGGAACGTAAGATATTGGGAGAATAGAATCATTCAAAACCTTTAAGAGCAAAAATTTTAAAAGATAACATTAATAGTTAAATCTACATAAAAATATCAATGTAGCACATTTATCATAAACACACTTATTTACGTGATCTCTTTGAGTTACATTTTACAGTCTTTCATATGCTAATATCTTGTAAAATCTATTATAAACTCCCACAGGTAGGTGTTTCCTCTTCAGAGCAATACTTCTGTCTTCCCCTTAGTCATTTGAGAAACAACAAAACTGGGATCTGGGTGAAATACGAAGCATTTACACTCCATAAACAAGATTACTTGGCAAAGGTAATGCCTTCTGTTAAACTGTGCTTCAATATTCTGTTTTACCTACAGCTGAATGTGGTGCATCTGCAACCAATAACGAGGGAATTCTCCTCTCGCCAAATTACCCACTAAACTATGAAAACAACCACGAATGCATTTACAGCCTTCAGGTCCAAGCAGGAAAAGGCATCAATATTTCAGCCAGAACGTTTCATTTAGCTCAAGGGGATGTTCTTAAGGTAAGTGGAACACTGTGATAGAGTTTGCTCATTAAGTACACTTTCCTAAATAGGTTTACATTAAATTGTACATGTAATAAATTATAAGTTCATTTACCCTTGCATACATAACATTCCCAGTGTTCTTTTATTTGAAATAATATTTTGCTTCTAGTGCTTTTTATGATAAAATATCACAGATTTTATATTTAACTACTTGTCTGACAATAACTAAAATAATAAAACTTTTATTCAAAATACCTCATTCAATAAAAATTTGGTATTTTAAAACTGATATGTAACCTACCATTTTATTAAGACAAATTATAAATTAAAATGATAACTTGTTTTGTATCATAAGCTTTGGTATTGTTAATAAATGATGGTTTGTGTTCTAACTGGATATCCACTAAGTAAAACTATTCTTTATTACTATGAGATAACTTTTAAAATTATGATGCAAGCCACTGTTGTGTATATTTAAATCTAGCAAATCAATGTCTATAAACTTAGAAAAAGTACTTTTCATAATGTTTAGTGATAAATTGACTACATAAAATATTAATACAATGAAACATCCTTTAAAAGAATATTTATGGTAAATGTCTTTCAAGTAAATGCTTAAATAGTTACTGATTTGTTTCTACAGTACAAATGTTTTCATAAATATAGTTTATAACAAAATATAAATTATCTGGTTAAAAATAATTATTTCTGTAAAATTATTTTGAAATATTTTAAAGAACTGTTCCTATTTTTCAGTCCTCAATATTTTATTAAATAAGAAAATAATTAACAATTTTTCCATTTTTACAAATTTTGAAAAGAAGTTGCATATTCCATGATGATAGCATTGGAAGGTTTTTGTTAAAGCTGTGACTATTAACTGAATGCCTTCACATAAAATTGAGGTAGTGATTTATTTGAAGCTAGTGGAAAAATGCATTAAAGCATAAGAGAGCTATGTAAACCTAGCCTAAGCTATATAACTCATAATCATCCCTAATTTGTGTTTATAAGGAAACTGTCAAGAAATCCTTCCTGACACCTATCAATCGTGTTTACCTGTTTCTTAAATAATTCCCTCATGTCCTTTTATGATACTTCAATCTCTTGTGCATACCAGATGAAGCTTCTTATTTGGACAAAGTGTATTGCCTTTTAGAAGCAGAATATTCAATTGGTGGCTTCTGGTGGGGATGCTGGTGCAGAGTGACTCAGTTTTCAATACATGGGGCTGGCCACCAGGAGTTTGACCACATTCCAGTGTGTTTATGGGCAACGCAAATTGTACTTGTTTTGTTTTGTTTCTTTTTCTCCATCTAGAGGTTTGAGGGGTGATGGTTGAAGGAAAGGAGGTCACAGGAGTTAGGGGCTAGACCTAGGAGGACTGAAGAATAAGTGTGTTCGGGGGTTCACGATGCAAAATTCCAAACTAATCAATGGAAATAAAATGGAAAAAAATGAAAATATTTCTGATGTATATGATTTTCAAATCAAGATGTCAGGATTGAGTGACTATATGAGAGGATGGATGGGGTGAAGAGAGATGGAGGATAAAGAAAGCTACAGGCTCCATCGTGATGCAGCTACTAAGCCCTCATTTAACACTGAGGTCCAGGCACCAGTGCAGTTGCATCACTAATATCCCTACTTTTTCAAATGCAAATCTAATTTTTATCTACAAATTCTTGGCATTATATTATTTTCTGGTATCTACCTAATGAATATTTTTTGTCTGTTCAGTATATGAAACTGAGTTATACCAGATGTCATGTGAATGACTCATGACGACTTGTTTCATTAGTCATTTATAAATGTTACTTTCCTACCTATATTATGGAGCATGCCTATGCTTTAAGCTGCCCTCCTGGAAATTCCAGGAAAATATCTTATCTCTTTCCTAATTATTAGAGTACTATCATCACACAACTCAGTTGGTATAAATGGAAAGTTCTGTCTTAGAAACCTAAATGAAAAGCTAACTTCTTTGTTCTCCCCTTAATTCATTGCTTTGTATCTGACTGGAATACACTCTGCTATTTGTTCTTCTCAGTAGTCATAGGCTATGGCAGGACTACTGATAGCGTCTTTCCTTGCCTTCGCTTGCCTAACAGATAATTAATTTATTACCCTTAACTTCCATATGAAGTGTTTAGTATACTAAGTTTTATGCAACCAAAAACGAATATGCACCATCTGAGGGCAGAATAACAATTGGACATACTATTTCTCCTTTCACATTTGTTTCTATTTTTACAGGATCTTTATGAAGTTTGTTTAGATAAAAGTGTCTAGGCGAGATTGTGAGGAAATCTTTTATTCTATTTTATTTTTTATTTATCACACCCTAAATGGTAATGTACATCTCATTTCTTACACAAAAGGTAAACTAAGCTAATGATTGTGACTTTCTTAAAAATGTAGTAAAAAGATTAGCAAGAATGGCTTCATGCTTGCCAATCACAAGCAACTGAAATGCCTGATAGATTTCTTGCTTTATTTTATTTCTTTAAAACAGGGCCTTTCTGTATCTCTGGCTGCCCTAGAAATTAAAATGTAGACCCAGTCTGCCTCAAACTCACAAAAATCTACCTGTCTTTAGGCTGGCATTAAGGGCCTGTGCCACCATGCTCAGCTGTCTTTAACTGTGTGTGTGTGTGTGTGTGTGTGTGTGTGTGTGTGTGTGTGTGTGTGGTGTATATTTTATACATGTGTGTGTGTGTGTGTATTGACCCAGAAAGATGGATATTTGTATAGATGACAAAGGTGAATGAATGCCTATGATTGCCTGAGTCTTCCTTAGTCACTTAGATATCCTTTACTTTTTCAAACATAGTATTTTTATTATTTTTTGAGAATTTCACACAAAGTACTTTGATCATATTTACTTCCTCTTTCAGTTTTGTACCCATACCCTGCAAAACGGCTATCCTCTTCTTTTTCTATTTTTTTTTATAATTCACTGATTTTCCTTTATGTAGATTATGTATTCGTTGGTTGGGAATATATTTAACCTACTAATAGGCATACCCTTAAAGAAAACTGAAGAAAAGAAAAAAGAAAAAAAAAAAAGAAAAGAAAACTGAATCCTCCTAGTTCAGACATCATCCACTACCAGTAGTTTCTAAGCTAAAGGCTTGTGAACCACTCTAATCTGCATTTCTGAATGTTAGGTCTTGTACAGCTGCTGTGATTTCACAAGTGCACTGCTTTGTCATGTCCTGAAGTCATTATTTCAGTCAGATGCTCTCTGACCTCTGGATCTTATAATCACACTGGCCACTCTATCACTATCAGTCCTGAATCTTAGGGAGGGGTTCCAAGACACATGCCACACTTATATCTGAATACTCCACACACACTCTTCTATGGTATCCATAATATCAACTTAAAGAACAGTTTGATTCTAAAAAATATGTCAATCTAAAAAAAATAATAGTACTTTCACGTATAGATCCAAGAACTACAGAATATGGGTTCTAGGGCATATTTGCAGTACCAGCATGCATTTGTTCCTATAGAGTAAATCTCAAATCCAATATGAAAGCATATGGCTACTCCCAAGATAGGCTTACTATTGAAACTGTGAATCTATCTTGCATCAGCAACTATTCCTCAGAGAATTCACAGGTGAATAAGACTGTAAATGACTTGTTTTCCATAGTGCTCTACAGACATTCCCTTTAGTAGCAAGCTAACTAGTTAGTCGGGAGAAAAAATGCTGGTCAGTATCAGTTTGATTTACAAATGTCTTGTAAGACTGTGGTAAAGATGTCCCTGAGGGAGACACCAAGATGCAGATCAATGTGAAAGCAAAAGGTTTATTTTCTGGCACCAGGATTGAACTTCAATTAGTCCCTCAAGGCAAGCGGCTAGAGGTGACAACCCACCTCCCTCCACCCTCCCCACCGCCAATGGCTATTATAAGCTGTTTTCATACTTTTTAGGGGCATGGGTTACATCAGCAAGGTTACAGTTCAAAGTTATTGACTAAGCATATTGACCTTTAAATCTATTGGCTAGCAAGCATGACACCCATTTGAACTCTATGTAGGACTTTCCAGAAAGTCAGGTGACTATCAGTCAATATATTCTGTGATTTTTCTGAGAATATTTTTTACTCAAGAATGTTCCTGTGGGTGGAGAACAGGACTTGGCCTAGCCTTGACCCCAGGCAGGAGGGGAAAGCTGTAAGAAGGGTGTAGGACTAGAAAAGCCCTTAGGTTCCCTCATCCCCAACTTTTCTTGTACAAGCTCCAATCTTGGAACTACACTCAGGAGTATTGGGTAAATAACTCATATTCTTCAGGTACTGTCCTCAGGGTCTCATGTCGTTGGCACAGGACCATCAGTTCTACTGCTCCTTTTATCTCCTTTATGAAGACTATAAGCTTGTTCAAAATGCAGGATCCAAAGGTCAACAATAGCAGAAAAACAATAGCAAAACACCTTGTTAAGGGTCTTAACAAGGTGGATATGAGGGTGGTTAACCAACGGTAGACATCAAAAAGAGAGTGATATCAGCTTTTGGAGTTTTCTCCTTCTCTTTTCTGTCACTCTAAACTTTCTCACACTTTGGCTAGGGACTCTCTAATCATCCTGAAGTGATTTACATAGAAATAGCATTCCTCCTGTAATGCTGTAAATATGCTAAATCTAGCTCCTTCTATTCTGTAATACAACCTCTGCCAGGGAATCAACATTAGTTTCTAAATGGGAGATGGATTCTCTAGACATTGAAAATCTTCATCAATATATGCTTTGAGGCTATTAAAATTTGTCTCTTGTAGGATTAATGCCACAATCCCAGTAGTGGGGGCAGGTTTAATTTTTTGAAAGAGATAAGGGGTGTGGAGTCTCCTTATTTTTACCTAGAATGGTCTTGAACTCTTGAGCTCAAGTGATCTACTTGCCTTAGACCCCTGAATGGCTGGGACTACAAGGATGCCCCATAGCTGTAGCTGGCATCTGGTTTTGTAAATAAAATATTGTTAGAAGAAAGCCATATTCACTCATTTACATATTATCTGCTTTTTTGCTACAAGAACAAGACTGAGCAAGAGGTACTAAGGACACTAGGGGCTCAAAAGGCCTTAAATATTTATCTAACCCTTTCCAGGAAAGTTTGTTAAACCTTTGAAAACAACAAGAACTACTTTTAAAACTTATAATTGGGTGTAACTTGGACACAATCCCCAAATTTGAAAGCTGGTTGTATAACATTTTACTGGCCGTAAGTGCCCCTTTGGTTCATCACACATAATTGCAATTTTGCAAGCTATTCACTAATAATCTTTTACTATCTGTTCATTCATAAGGACTCAAAATGCCTTGGTAATGCCGCCACACTAGACCTGATGAATACCATAGTAACTCTCATTCCGTGTTGGTTGGAAGATGAGGTAACCTGTAACTAGTTACAGAACATTAAGGATCCACTGAAACTTTAACCTGTTTTATCATGAGAACTGTTAAACTATAAATCCTTCATTGTGCTCCAGTTTTCTTACTGAAGCATAATACTTTATATCATTGAGCTAAATAACTGAATTTAAACAGAATTGCATTCCTATTTAGTTTTATACTATCTTTGGGAAAACATTAGATTTAGGATAGATAATTTTCATGATAACCATTGGAAAATTATTCTTCCATTTACATTTACACTTTGACAATTAATTCCCATATTTGTAGAATGTATTCACATTTTCAAATCACTCAGTAAAGAAAATGACCATAGTTTCAGCAAAAAAAAGAGGTTCCAAAGGTGATTCAATGTTACATGCCTGACCTTCTGTCTTTTACTCTTTTACATTTACTTTTGATTCTTTGATTCATATGAACCCTAACTTCCTATATTCTTAAAAACATGGGCATAAGAGATCACTTTGTAGTTAAGTATATTTGTTGTTGGTTTTTTTTTTTTTTTCAGAAGATACAACATGTACATTGTGACTCACCACAACTTTTGATTCCAATTTGAAAGTTACAGACACCCTCTTCTGAGCTCTATGGACATCAAGCATACAATGGTGCACATGAAAGCACATAAAATTTAAAAAAAAACATAGCTTTGTAATTCTTAAAAAATGAAAGCATAGGTCTTCTAATACTAAAGGCATCTGGTGACTCACAGAAAGAGCTTAGAGGGATGTTGAGCAGGCTGTCATAATGAAGCTTGACCTGACTCATGAAGAGGTTCTGCATACACTGACTGATTTCAGGCGCTGATTAGATTGAGTACTGAAACAAAATGAGATCAAGGTCTAGTTATTTCTTGTATAATACAAGCAAATGAACTGGATTTGTTTTATAAAGCAAATGAAAGTCTGGACAGTGAGTTCCATAAATTTAAATTTATTAGATAGTATTCTTGAAACAGTGTATGAGAAATTATACTAGTTTTTTTATGAATAGGCCATATTAAATAAAATACACACTTGAAGATCTTATTGTATTTTAAATAGGAACACAGGGTAACAGTCTGAAAGAAATGCTCTATCTGGTTGTTTCTGATCAGATGTAATTTCATCATCTCTTTTAAAAAGATGTATTTTCCTTTGAGTAAAAGGCACACCAGTTTTGGTTAGTTTTCTTAGTTGTATGCATATATCCATGCTTAGTTTAACATCAGTTTGTCTTTGGTAGCTCAGCTTTGCCTTCTTGTCTTTATTCTGCCATAGAAATATAGGCTAATATATTTAAACACTTTTATTTGCAAGATCAACATCATTACCTGATTACTATAATGTCTTTAATAAACAAATTTTTCTAATCTAGTAATCCCCTTTCAAGTTGATTTAGTGGTATATGAATACTAGTAAAATTTCATACCTGGAATATCTTGCTTAATGCCATGATATTTTAACCCCATTTTCTTTCTACTTTCTGATTCTATATTCTTAAATAAAGAGTAGCTTGTGAGGTTTTGTTACTGTTCAGTACAGTCAACTGAAACTAATCCCTTTTCTTTCCATGATTTATTAAATATTATATTGTAAAATATGTTTTGAAAAACATATTAAAATTTATTTTCTAAAAGGAAGACATATTTCTTGATTGAAATTAAGAAAAAAATTTTATTAGTAGTATGATATGTTATATAAATATATATTCAGCCAACGTTGGGCTAATTTTTAATAAAATAATGATGTGTCAGGAGCCATCTAGGAAAGGCTAAGACTAGCAGGTGATCTTCCTGGAGGTGGCCCACTGTTTTTACATGGCTTATGATGTGTGAACTTACAGAGGCAAGTTCCCAAGAGACTTCATCTCAGTATTGCTTCATGCAGCAAATATGCCTTTCCTATCACTATAATAGCCTAAGGATTTCTGGGCATTAGCAGGACTTATTACAGATCAACATAAAGATTAACTTTCATGAACTAATGCTGTTTAGGTAAATTAATGATTTTATAATATTCATGCTTTGATAAACAGGATATGGTAATCTCCAGAAATCAGCACTTATTGAAGTACAAATAATAAGAAAGTTACAGAGTATAAAACCAACACTTTTTTTTTAAGGATTGCGCATTAAGTTCCCAGAGCTTATTTAAGCCCAGAATAATAAGAGAGAGTTAAGTTTCCAGTGCTTATTAAAGCATAAAATAATAAGAAAGAGTTCAGTTTCCAGTCCTTATATTAGCACAAAAAGTAAGAAAGAGTTAAATTTCCAGTGCTTAATAAAGCACAGAGAGTTAAAGAGAAGACAAACTAGCATTTAATAAAGCACAAATCATATGATTATAAGGCCAGGGATCATTCGGTCTTTAGCCTTTGTCCAACTCTGGGTTTAACCTCAGCTCAGTCCCAACAAGGCCAGGACAAGCTGGGACATCTAGTCAGCCAGGCATTGAACTCTGCAATCATCAAGGCTGGGTTTAAATTTCTGATTCACTTACCCCACCACACAAGTGTGTTTATCTTTTTTTTTATAAATTATTAGACAGTTTTGACTCTTCGGAGTTTTTATATGTTATTAAAGAGTTAATTTAAATCTAAGAAATAAATATTTATATTCTATAATAATACCTTATATATCAACTAAATTAGATTTTGTGAGAAGTAGTGATATTAAAGGAAAATATCTGTGACTATCTTGACAGTATTTCCACTAAAAAGATTTGCAGAACCTCTGAGGAATATGACTTGATTGAGAATTTATGGCTATAAACATACTATATATAACTATATAGTACATGACATAATTAAAGTAATACATTCAGAATGAGACTAGGAAAATATTGATCATTGAAAACTCACAGAGTTATATTTTAGGGTGTCATGTCTTTAGGAATAAGTTGCTGCTCATTACTATTGTCCATAAGAGACTAAAAGTGGATTTTTATACAAATCAATCAACCAAACAAAACATATTTCAGACTAAATAGCATCTTTGTTTTTGTTATTGTTGTTATTGTTTTGCTTATGACAGATAAACTCTTGCTGATAAGTAACATGGAAAGGTATTTGTGAGACTTGGATTCTCTGGCAGTCCAAGTTATGTCCCAACAATTTCAGGTCTATCTACAAATACCTTGTATAATTCTATTACCTAAAACACAATATGTTCTCTGTACTGACAGAAATTCTTTATAGTATATAGAGACCACTGTTCCTTATTCATAGGTATCCATCAATACCTGGCTTTAATTTCAGATGGCTTCTTCCTCATTTTCTCTCTCTTACTTCCATGTTACCGTCTATGAATTTTTAAAATGTAAATAATCTGTAAGAGCCTACAGAGTTAATAGAAGGCTACAGAGTACATGAACCACAAATGCAGAGAGCAGAAAGGTCCTTCCTACAGAAGAGTTCAGCACTTCTGTGTAGAGATAGAATAGGTTAACGTGGATAAAATATAATTTGTGGCACATCCTGAAAATTCTAAAAGGCTGCATTTGTATATAACAGAAATTAAAATCTGCCTCATTTTAAAAATAGCATTAAGCCCAGGTTTGCAGCAAAGAAATTTAATATCTAAATCTGAGTGGGTTATGCATGTTTATTCTAGCACACAGGAGGCTAGGGTAGGCAGATATCTGTGATTTTGAAGCCAACTTGGTCTCCACAGTGAGCTGTCAGTTGGCAGTGTATAATGAGATTCTGTATCAAAACAAAAACAAAAACAAAACGAAACCCCCAAACAAACAAGAAAAACCAAAAACAAAATAAAAAAAACTAAAACTTTCAAAAGGTAGAAATAAATAAATTCATCCTTCAGTAAATTCATTAACTAAATAAAAACCAGACTTTAGTTAACATGTGCAATGTGTTTAAATTTGAATGAATACTTTAAAAAGAAACTTTAAATTTGAAGAAATTTCCCAATTTTTGAAGAAAAATAAACAATTTTAAAATTTACAATATCAATAAAATATATGAAAAGACTGTAGTCAGTACAAACAACTACAACTGTTAGTAGCAAAATTGCATTTGAAGATGAAAGGAAAGAATCATCTTCAACTCCTATATGAGAAAATGATAATATAGTTTAGGACAATTATAAAAAATTAGACAATTTAAGTTGAGGGGAAAAAATAGACACTTGAAATTTAAGAAATGCAAATCTCCAGAGAATTTAAGATTTGGAGAAAATCTTAAATCTGCAAATAAGCAAGTATTGTAAGCAAGGGTACAGTGAAACTACCAAACTGGACTACTCCATGGGCAGAAAGATTTACTGAGACCAGACTGCAAAGGCTTTCCTTTGAGGAGCCTCAAATAGAGAATGGTAGAAAAGGAAACTTATTTTATATTGCAGTAGGGTGGGGACTTTAGCTGATACAGGCTGTTCTTATTGCAAGAGACCTAAATGTTCTCACGCAAATTGTTTGACTTCTTGGGCAGATAAAAGGAAGTTTCTGGTAAATAGAAACTGCCTTAGATCTGCTTTTCTGATATATAGAAACATCCCTTTAAGCTTGTTTATCCAAAAACATCCCTCCTGTTTACAGAACAGAAACAGGACAATGTACCAGACCCTTGCATTTATGCTGGACCTCATAGATCATTTATATTATATTTCACTAAATCAGAAATATAAGGAAAATCTCACAATACCTTTGAAAATTGCCATAACCTACATATCAAAACTTGTAAACAATAATTATAAAATTAAAATCTATGCAAGTATTCAAATTATATGATACGTTCTGCAAAGGTATCTTAGTCAGTTTGTTATTGCTATGATAATACACTATAACTGAGTCAAATTATAGAAGAGTTTATTTGGTACACAGCTTCAAAGGGTGAGTCTGTGACCAGTGCGGTAGGGAGCATGGCAGTAGGGTGGCAGCCATGGCTTGGAGCAGAAAATGAAAGCTTTCATCCCCAGACACAACTGTGAAGCAGACAGATAAGATAGGAGAACTGTGAACTGTGTGAATCATTTGAAAACTCAAAGTACACCTCCAATGACACACCTCCTCCCAAAAAGCCACATTTCTTCATTTTTACCAACAATTCCACCCACAGGGGAACAAGTCACTGTTGGCCTTTCTCATTTAAACTATCATATTATGTCATTTTTAAAATCCAATATAGCACAAGGAAATATATACATAAACATGTCTAATAAGCTCATATTTCATAATATTGGCATTAAGGGAAAAACAAATAGGAATTGAATATAGTAAATTTTCTAAAACGTGAATGATAGAACAAAGGATGTAAAGTTTATCTATTTTGTCATATAAATTTTTTCCTTTAACATTTATAATTAGTAGGCTTTTAAATTCTTATTTTAATTCTATTCATTATGACACTCATATATACACATATATACATATTCATATATATGATTCCAAATATATAAAATAAATTCCTAATTTCAGGAATTTGGTTTGTTTGGTTTGTTTTCTGAGACAAAGTTTCTCTGTATAACCCTGGCTGTCCTTGAACTAGCTGTGTAGAACAGTGGCCTAGAACTCAGAGATCTGCCTGCCTATGGCTGCAAGTGCTAGGATTAAAAAGGTACTCAATACTGCTACATTTCATTAATTTAACATTTTTAAAATATAAGAAATAAAAGAAGTCAACAAAAAGGGTTAAATTATAAGAACTATGCTGAAGGTAATTGTAATTTTATTGTATTTGTTCTGAGAAAGTTGTATTTGATTAACTGAGAAACTAGTGAAACAAGCAAACAAAATTCCTATCAACCAACTTTATAAACTAGCCTTAACAGATATTTTAATTTTTAAATTTTGTATCATAAAAATATTGTTTTCTTAGAAACTATGTTGCACAGTAGTTAATAATGTATCTTTAGAGACTAAAAAAATAAGTCTACTAATTATTTGAACTTAAGAACTTTTCTTCCATTTCTGTGGAGTCTTCCTTTCTGCTTTGTGAAACTCATTTATTTCATTGTTCTTCAGTAATACATCCTTGGGATCAGTGAAGATAGTTTCTGCTTTTGTAGATATTTGTACATACATACATACATACATACATATATCCTTTATGACTGGCTGCTTGGCCTCACATATATTAATTATAAATATATTTTGCAGATTTATGATGGAAAAGATAAAACAACACACCTGCTGGGTGCTTTTACCGGTGCGTCTATGCGAGGACTGACATTAAGCAGCACATCAAATCAGCTCTGGCTAGAGTTTAATTCTGACTCTGAAGGGACAGATGAAGGCTTTCAACTTGTCTACACCAGTAAGTATTTTTAAAAAATAAAATTTGTTAACAAGTACATATATTCCTAATTACTGCTTCAAGGGTTCACATTTTCTGTAGTTTGGTATTCCTATATGAAGCTAAACAGTTTTCTTATGTATAAAAAATTTCATTTCAATTTCCATTGATGTCTACATCATCTATAGCTATATCATGTATAGCTACATAGTTTCTTTTTCAGCTGTGCTGTTTTCACTTAGATTTTGATGTTTATTCTTTCATCCGCCACACCCCAACACCACCCAAACACATTTTAGGATGTGATATAAACTTCCTGAGCATCAGTTAAACTTCAAGATACATTTTAGATATTTTCCTAATGATCCTTACCCTATTTTTCTCAGTCTGAGATACCGAATACTTTAATGCCTTAAAAAATGTATAACTATTGTAAGACTTATCAAATTGCTTTAACTTTAAACTTCATTGCAAATAAATTATGCAGAGAAATCCAGGAGACCATTTCTCTTCAACATATCACTGTACATTTTAGTTGGAAATTACATCATTTTATTTCTACATGGAAAATTAAGATGTAAGCTGAATACTGACTTCATAAGACATTTTGATACCTGAATAATTTTCAACCAGGGTAAATATTAAATGTAAAAGAAAATAGTCTTTGGAAGTGGGACAGGAGAGATGGATGAGCAGTTAAGAGGATGTGGGTTGGCTTCCCAACACTTATTCTGGTTAGCACTTATTCTGTAACTACTGTTCAGGGGATCTAATGCCTGCTTCTAATGTCAAAGGCACTACAACATAGCATCCTGTGCAGGTAACAGACCTACACAGATAAAATGAAAGTAGATAAATTGCTTAAAATGTTTAGACACATTAAACAATATGTGAATTAAACATGGTGTGCTTAAAGAGTTAAATATCTAAGAAAAGTAGAACTTGCTTGGATACTTGAATCTTTATTTCTAGTCATGTTAAAATCCAGCATCATTCATATATATATATAGATAGATGGATAGATAGATAGGTATAGATGTATATGTAATTTAGTTAGTCTTACAGAGTCATGATATATTTGTATTATACGTGGAATCAAGTAGATTTTTTAAAAATTTAATTGTATAATATGATGTAGAGCCATCACAGACTATCTATCTATCTATCTATCTATCTATCTATCTATCTATCTATCTATCTATCCAACCAGATTTTATTCCCCTCCTGGTCTACCCTCCCACTGTTCCACATTCTATAACTCCTCTCTGCCCCCACACCCCCATCTCCACGAGGATGTCTCTACCCCACCCCCACCCCCACCCCATCAGACCTCTAAACTCCCTGGGGCCTCCAGTCTCTTTAGGGTTAGATGCATCATCCCTGATTGAACCCAGACCAGGCATTCCTCTGCTGTATATGTGTTGGGGGGGTCTCATACCAGCTGGTGTATGCTGGTGGCTGGTGGCTGGTGGTCTAGTATCTGAGTGATCTCGGGAGTCCAGGTTAATTGAGACTGCTAGTCCTCCTACAGGGTCACCCTCCTCCTCAGCTAGTTAGTTCCCTAATTCAACCACATGGGTTACCAGCTTCTGACCACTGGTTAGGTGCAAATATCTGCATCTGACTCTTTCAGTTGCTTGTTGGGTCTTTCGGAGGGCAGTCACAATAAGTCCCTTTTTGTGAGCAAACCATAGACTCAGTAATTCTGTCAGGCCTTGATGGAGTTTGATCCATTGAGTTTGATCCCAACTAGGGCCCATCGCCAGACCTTGTTTTCCTCAGCATCTTCTCCATTTTTTGTCCCTGTAGTTCTTTCAGACAGGAACAATTATAGGTTAGAATTTTAACTATGAGTTAGAAACCCCCTCCCTCACTTGATGTCCTGTCTTCCTACTGGAGGTGGGCTCTATATGTTCCCTCTCCCTACTGTAGGGCATTGCATCTAAGGCCCCTTCCTTTGCGTCCTGAGGTTCTCTTACCTCCCAGGTCTCTAGTGCATTCTGGAGACTCACTCCCACCTCCTATCTCTCAAGGTTGCCTGGTTCCATTTTTTCTGCTGGTCCTCAAGGGCTTCGGTCTTTTTCCCTCACCCAATACCATGTCTGACTTTCCTCTTCCCCTGCACCCAGTTCCCTCCCTCCCTTCCAACTTCCTGTTTTCTGATCCCTCCCAAGTAGTGGTCTCCTCACTTGGGCCTTTCAGCTTGTTCACCTTTTTGAGTTCTGTGGGCTGTATCTTAAGTATTCTGTACTTTTTCTTTTGGTTAATATCCACTTACTAATGAATACATATGATGCATGTCCTTTTGGGTCTGAGTGACCTTGCTCAGGATGATATTTTCTAGTTCCATCCATTTGTTTGCAAAACTACAAATGTGCTTGTTCTTAAAAGCTGAGTAGTGTTAGCCAATAAAAAGTGACAGATACTCAGGATACAGTCCACAGAGTATTTTAAAAAATAAATTCAGAGATATTAAGTTAGTATTTCTATGATTAATGGAATCATAGAGTTTAGAGACTCCAAAGGAACTAGAAAGAAAGTTTATTTTGTCATATTAGTCATAGCTGCTAAGCATTCTTCTTCAGAACTCTAAAACGAAGAGTGAGATGGAAGAAGGCAAACTTTAAGGCATTTTAGGCAAAACAGTTTAGTTTATAACATATCTCTGAGGAGAAATCTATGAAGACATAGATAAATTTCCTATATTGCATGCAGATATGGTTCAGGGGATGTAACATTTCCTTTAAAAATTTAAAGATCAGATTAGAAAATAAGCTCATGGATTTCTTCTCATGAACACATCATCATTTTGTGCTTGAGAACTTGAGTTCATCTTTGTTTTACAAACTATTTTCAGGAATTAACTTGGTTATAATGTCATTTGTGTCTTATGAATTCCCCAATACTGAAAGGATGCTTCATTGCAAATCCTTTTAACTCTTTCAATTGTAGTTATTTTTATTCAGTAAAAGGAAACCAAGTGTTTTTGATAATTATTTATGTCATTTTGGTGGGCTAATCTTGTCAAAAGCTTACTTGGTAGATAGCCAGTATTTATATCCATAGATGATACTACTGGGTTAAATAATCTTTCACCACTTCCTCTACTTGCTTTATTTACTAAAAATCCTAATATAGAAATGTTTGTAATTTCAAGAGAAAATGTCAAATTAATTTGGACTCATTTACCTCTACTTTGTTGCTTGCAATGATTCAACAATACTCAGAGAATAAAACCTTTCCCAGTGACAGGTTCTCATTATAGTAAGGCAAGAGCTAATTTTTAATGCTTTCTCTTTATGAATGTACTACCAATTATTCTGTTGAGGTTCTGTAATTTAGTTACTAACATGTTATTGGCTATGCTAACCATGAAAAATAATCAGATGGGCCATCAACTTTAACTTTATTCTTAGTGCATAATTTACTTAATGCAAATGTGAGTAGAAAATAAGCAAATTACACGGAAAAGCAAGGATGATTCATATGGTTACATGTCCTCAAAACCACTGACCAGACACATTATGCATTTCCTTCACTCTTCAAATATTAAAATTAAGCAGGCAATGACAGAAGTACTTACTGTTGGTGCATTATATAATACAAAGCCCACTAAGAGAAATATCAAAGAAATATCTCTTATGTTTGTAGTTTTCATAAAATACATTGAATATAGTTTCTTTTATTGGAATAAAAAAGTCATCATTTTCATGATTTCATAAAATCCAAACTTTGTAATCTGTCATTTGAATGTCTAGTAATCTGTACATTGTTTGAACTTTATTTCTGACATGTTTCAGTCCTACCAGTGAGTTTTAAAATTTTAAATTGCTTAAAAGGGTATTCAAACAAAGAATAGCTGTGTTTGTAGGACATAAAAAAAAAAGAAAATTAAGAGAAAGTATTCTAGCAGAAATCTGTCAAGTCAATTGTACCTTCCAATCTTCCAAGCACTTTTTAGTAATTCAAAGTGAAATCTGGAAACCACATTCACTAGAATGTATTGCTGGCAAAGACCTGTCTTTGAGTTCTGCCAGTTAGGAGCAGACCTTGGATAACGAGTTAATGGAATCAATGAAGTTATTATTACAAGGGCAGCTATGAGCCAAAAAGTGATACTGGCAGGTGGCTGTCTATTTCAGATGATCCGAACTTCCAATTTGCTGAGAGGTGGGGATTATTTTCCACCTTATACTTCCTTCACACTTATAAACTCTTCAAAAACAAACTAACTGACTGAGTATCAGCTACAAACTTACAACCACTAAGTCACCTTAATTTTCTTGACTAGGTATTAGTTGCAGCAACAGTCACAAGCTTCTGTGGAGGAAAAAAAAAAGATAAATAAAAAGGAGACATATTAAAAGAAGTCATTTGTATGTAAAAAGAAATAAAAATGCACTTAATGAAAAAGTATTTTTCCAACCATCAATTTAAAAAAGGCAAACAAAATATGGGAAAAAGACAACATCACAAAGAAGATACATTAGAGAAAAATAAAATTAAGAAATTAAACCAAATAAATATGCTAGAGCTTATTCCAAAAATCGATAAAAATTGTAAAAGGTGCAAGGCAGTAAATGTTAATAATAATTTTCAGATAGTGAAATTAAGGTATGCAAGGAACTACCAACTGAAAGATCAAGTAGGAAAGGGATTTGCCTATATACAGTAAAGTTATTGGAAGGTTTAAGAATATACCAAGCACATAGTTTAATGAAATAGCTTAAATTCTGGTGGTTTAACAAAATTAACTGTCAGTCAATGCTGAATAATAGTGTGTGAGAATGAGGCCCATCTTCATGTTCTGTGACATACATAGTCTCTTTAGCAGGACATTCTACTATCCTGCCTGGCAGTTGAGGTTTAGAAAATTCTGTCAGTGACTGGCTTTAGGTAGGAGCTTTCCAGGTAGAATTTAAACCATCAACAACAACAACAAAAAGAACCTAAAAGTAATGGAAACTGGAAAATGAAGGGATAAAGTATGATACTTAGTCATTTCTCTAGTTTTTGTTTAAAAACTTGACTTCAAGAGATTTGAAATTATAAGACAAAACCTATGTAGGATGCCATGCTCAATATGCAGTCATAGTCTATGACTTAAATAGTTTAATTACAGATGAATAAATATGATTTTATAAGGTTATTTAGTGCTAAAATGGAATTTAATATTATTCCTCAAAATTCTCTGCTTATTCCCTTTCTACTCTTTATTATATCTATAATAATTAAAATCATCATAGCTCATGTGTATGTATTTGAAGTATTTCCTTTTGATTAATTAGGATAAAGCCTTCACAATCTTCTTATATAAATATAAACTATACTAAAAGTGCATTAGTAGCTCAGTAATATAGAATGGTTTGACACACATGTACATATATAGGAATATAACCCTAATACCATGAAAAATAAATTTTAAATTAAAAACAAAATTTTAAATGTAAAAAAAATGTATTTGGAAAAGAAAATACATACAATGAAGAATTCTAAAACAGTACTGTTCTGAAATATCTATTGATTCCATTTGTACCCTCTAAACCCTCTCATGTGTGCACAAACTCTTCCTTGTTTCCTTTCAAATTCATTGCCTCTATTTTCATTAACTACTATTACCTGCTTATATGTATATACATACATGCCCCTAATTATAACTCACTCAGTCTGTATACTGTAGTTTATTTGTACACCTCAAGGATGACCATTTGATATTGCAATTGTGCTCTTTTCTGGGGAAGATAATTTCTCCCACTCTCAACCTTTTTTACAGTCTGTAGTTCCTAGTGAAAGGTTGATGCTTTATGTTCTGTTCCCTGTCCATGTTGAAATATTTGTTGATTATTAGGATATATTATTTATATCCATTAGTTATCCAATAGATATTAGTTATATCTATTATTAGGATATATTAGTTATATATATTAGGATATATATTAGTTATATTATATCCATTATTAGGATATATATTCGTATTTAACTCACATTTAGCCTGTAATTTTGGTGAGGCTACATAGGTGTGATTTCTGACATTATTAGGATATATGGTTTCAAAACAAACTCCCTCAACCATAAGGCTTCTGCAGACTTTCCAACACCACTTCCACCATGTCTCCTGAGCCTAGACTGTGAGAGTTTTTGCACATGTATCTAGTGGGAGTAGGTTTCAGAATCTATATTTGTATTGGCTGTGGTATTCTATAGTGTTCTCTATCTGTTGTAAAATGAGATGTGAAGACTAAGCATATTTGTTATTTATAAAGACAAATATTTAGCATATAGTTAGGGACTTTAGCTGTTTAGTAAAGTGGCTGTTGTAGGTTTTCCTCTAACCTCACTAGCCCTGGGTAGTTGATAGATTTCTGTACCTGGTATTATTTCCCTCTAACTTTTAAATCTGATTAGAGGGCTGCTGCTAACCACCAAAATATGCTTAGCATGATAACACTAAGGGTGAATTAGCCACTACTAATTAGGCTAATTCACCCTTAGTGTTATCATGCTATGCTGGCCATTGTTCTGTTCACAAGCATCATAGCTGCGTGATACAGTTGGTTACTTTTCTCATTTTGAAACTTGTACCTTTTCATACCATGAAAACTAGTCCTCAGGAAGCATCCTCTATATTTTAAACATATTCTTTTACCTCATCCAACTCCTCCCAGATCTTCCATTCCTGCTTACCCAACCAAGCTCATGTTCTGTCTCTCTGTGTCTCTCTGTCTCTGTCTCTCTGTGTATCTCTCTCTGTGTCTTTCTGTCTCTGTTTCTCTCTGTGTACCTGTTTCTGTCTCTCTGTTTCTCTATGTGTGTGTGCCTCCAAAAAGAAAGAAATGTAAGGATTAGTTTCATTTGTATCCTTCCATTATTAAACTTTTCTTAAGAGTTACATTTTCAAAACAATACATTCATTAAGTTACTCTACTTTAGCTTTTTTTTTTTTTTTTTTGAAACTACAAAACCTTTTATGTAGCAATTTGATAGTTATTATTCCAGGTCCTACTGTGTTCATAGCCTCAACTGCAATAGAGGAAGAGAAAGTTTCTCAGTGTATTTCCAGATAATACACTGAGACAATGTGAAAGATAAAATGTTACAGTAACTAAAACATTGTAAAGCAATTGAAGGCTAAGTAGAATTGTTTTTCTTTAGAATACACTCTTTCAGGTCATTATGACAAGATTGGTTGAAGAATACAATAAATAAGTGGTTATTAGTAGTCCACTCTATTCCTTGTGTGTCCAGAACTCTATCAAACCACTTTGACATACATTCAGAAGACAGAGTCCACTTCTCATTGACACTGGTTTTAGATACCATTGCCCTTCATGGAATACTTCCCCATGAATGCTAGTGCACATGGCCCAATTCCATGTAAGTATAAAGGGCAAAAGAAATCAAATCCAAAAAAAAGAAAGAAAGAAAGAAAGAAAGAAAGAAAGAAAGAAAGAAAGAAAGAAAGAAAGAAAGAAAGAAAGAAAGAACAGTACATGACAAAATCTCACAAAGCTGTATAAAAAAGGCTTTTTTATGTTCATTATAAATGCATCAAAGTGTGCTGTATTGCACACATATATTGATATATAGAAAAGTACACGTGAGAATAGCCTAATTAACATACTAAATGATTCAGAAGAAAAAAGACCAAATTAAACAACAAGATTTGGGAAGATAAAATGGGAAATTATGCCGGGCGTGGTGGCGCACACCTTTAATCTCAGCACTCAGGAGGTAGAGGCAGGTGGATTTCTGAGTTCGAGGCCAGCCTGGTCTACAAAGTGAGTTTCAGGACAGCCAGGGCTATATAGAGAAACCCTGTCTTGAAAAACA
>NC_034606.1:14278889-14288635 GCF_900095145.1 Mus pahari | reverse complement strand
AAAAAAAAAAAAAAAAAAAAAAAAAAAAAAAAAAAAAAAAAAGGAAATTACATGTATTACATGTATTTTACAATATTTATGTATTTTATGCTATTACTATAATAAGAATATGTTAATAGGACATTGATATAAATGCAGACCTAAAGGAAATTAAGCATAAAATTTAAAATATGATAATGTTGATAAAATTTGTTAGGGAGTATTTATTCAATTTCTATAAATTCAATAGATTTTAAGTAATACCTTAAAATAAATCAAAAATAAGCAAATTTCTTACATGATAAAGTCTCACCTTCACATACAGAAACTCTGAAGCATAGAGACAATGTCCATTTTGAGTTCATTTTATGCTCTATAAATTTTTATTTCATTACACTATTAAATTCTACTAGTTACAGTGAATATTGGTCACATACTTGAGGCTTCATTCAAGTCTTTATTTAATTGTCAGTATCAACTGTTTGAGCTTTCAGTGAAAAGACAGTTTTGAATATTTATGAAAGAGCAACAATGAGTCTACAAAATTGAGCTAAATTATGTTGTACTTTGTAGCTTACCCAGAATTGCCTGTGTGCATTTTCCTCCATAAAGAAATGCTTTATAAAGTATCTTCATTTGCAAGAACATCTTCATTTTGTGTCATCACCAGAAATTCCCAATCAAATTCACAGAATGTTCCCATTAAGGAAAAATGAGTTTGACAATATATCTTGAAAACAAAGCTTGATTACATTTTGATTTGAAAAGAAATATATGATAAAACTTAAAAGGGACTTAAAATCCCAGACAGAAGACTCTCGTCTAGTCTGAAGAATACAACTGTTTCATTTTTGATTAGAGATATCTTAAATATGCCATTAAATATGCAGATCAGATCAAAGTAGGATATCCATGAAAATTATTTTTTACTACTGCAGTGTCTTCAGTTTGCAATATTTATTTGCTTATCTACATGTAGTGGATTTTATTATATCTGCCATGATGGGAGTCAGTGACAACTGCCCTCTTTTATGATTCTCCTTGAAGATGCTTAAATTTTCAAACAACTGGGGCTATCACAAATTAATCCAGCGGGGCGTGGGGGCACACGCCTTTAATCTCAGTACTTGGGAGGCAGAGGCAGGTGGATTTCTGAGTTCGAGACCAGCCTGGTCTACAGAGTGAGTTCCAGGACAGCCAGGGCTATACAGAGAATCTCTGTCTCGAAAAACAAAATGAAACAAAACAAAACAAAACGAAAATAATTAATCCAAAGAGGGAACATATGCAGTTATTATTTTGATTTATTTTTCTTTGATTATTTATTTTTGTTCTCAAGGAATATCTACCCTCCATGTTTATTGTAGCATTAGTTCCAAGAATCAGGATAGTAAAGAACCCTAATATTCTACAATGGACAGATACATAAATAGGTAGCATAAATATCATATGTAAAAATAGAGTAAAGAGAAGAATATTACTTTATAAAAGAATATAATTCTATTTATGTCAATATAGACAGACCTAGAGAGTATTGTGTTAAGTCAGAATTACAAGCACAAACTAAAGTGTTCTATATACAGGCCAAAAGGGTATAGCTTAGAGAAGCTAGAGGTTCCTGGTTACCAGGGCTTGTCAAAGAGGAAATTAAAGAATCAGTGGCCAAGTGATACAAAGTTTCAGTCCTGCAAGATTAGTAAGTTTTGAAGACTCACTGAACTATGCAGGCCTATAGATAAAAATATTATACTACATATTTAATTTTTTATTAATCATTCCATTCATTTACATCTCAAATAATATCCCACTACCCAATTATCCCTCCACAAACCTCCATTCCATATCCTCCAACTCTCCCCCTCCTCTTTGCCTCTATGAGTGTACTCCCCCATCTAACCACCCTCTCTCGTCCCACTGCTCCAGCATCTCCCTACACTGGAGCCTCTCCTCTCAATGCTGTCAGTAAAGGCCATCATCTATTAGATATGTATCTGGAGCCATGGATCCCTCCCTGTATACTCCTTGATTGGTGGTCTAGTTTCTGAGAGCACTGGGTGGCTGGCCAGTCAGTGTTGTTCTTCCTATAAGGTTGCAATCCCCCTCTGCTCCTCCAGTCCTCCTGCCAGCTTCCCCAGTGGGGTCTCTGAGCTCATTCTGATGGTTAGTTCTAAGCATCTACATCTACATTGGAGAGTTGCTGGCCAGACCTCCCAAGGAGCCACCAGGTTCCTGTCAATAAGCGCCTCTTGATCGAAGCAATAGTGTAGCGTTTGCAGTCTGCAGACAAGATGGATCTGCAGGTGGGACAGTCCCCAGATGGCCTTCCTTCAGTCTCTGCTCTAATTTTTGTCCTTTTTCTTCCTTTGGACAGAAACAATTCTGATTAAAAACTGAGATGAGTGGGTACCCCTATCCCTTGACAGGGGCCGTGACTATCTACTGGAAGTGATCTCTACAGGTTTTATCTCCCTCTTCTCTGAGCACTTCAGCTAAAGTCATCCCTGTTGGGTCCTTGGAGCCCTTCATTTCCCTAGTGTCTGGGATCCTCCAGTGGCTATCCTCAGTTCATCATCCCCCCTGCTGAATATTTTTATTTGATCTCCTGACCATTTGTACCTCTCTTCCATTCCCTCCAGTACCTGATGCTGCCCCCTCCCTCTCTCCCAGGTTTCCTTTTCCCTCTACTTCCCACATGATAGTGTTCCTCCCTCAAGGCAGGACTGAAGCATCCACAAAGTAGTCTTCCTTCCTCCTAAGTTGGAGCTCCATATGGTCTGTGGGTTGAATCTTGGGCATTGTGAGCTTTTGGGCTAATTTCTGCTTATCAGTGAGTATATACCATGTTTGTCTGGGTTACCTCACTCAGGATGATATTTTCTTTTTTATTAAAATTATTTTATTAGATATTTTCTTCATTTACATTTCAAAGGCTATCCCAAATGTGCCCTATACCCCCCCGCCCTGCTCTCTAACTGCATATATAGGATATTTTCAAGTTCTATTCATTTTGCCTGCGAATTTCATGAAGTCATTGTTTTTAATAGGTTAGTAGTACTCCATTGTGAAAATGTACCACATTTTCTGTATCCATTCTTCTGTTGAGGGACATCTGGGTTGTTTCAGGTTCTGGCTATTATAAATAGGGATACTATAAACATAGTGGAGCATGTTTGAACATTTTGAACATTTTTGAGGTACATGCCCATTTGAGGTTATATATCTGGGTATGCAGGAAGAACTATTTCCAATTTTTTCAGGAACTGCCAGATTGTTTTCTAAAGTGGTTTTACCAGCCAGCAGTTCAATCAGCAATGGAGGAGTGTTCCTCTTTCTCTACATCCTTGCCAACATCTGCTGATGCCTGCATTTTTTTATCTTAGCCATTCTGATTGGTGTGAGGTGGAATGTCAGGGTTATTTAATTTGCATTTTCCTAATGACTAAGGATATTGAACATTTCTTTAAGTGCTTCTCAGTAATTTGAGATTCCTCAGTTGAGAATTCTTTGTTTAGTTCTACACTCCACTTTTTAATAGGGTTATTTGGTTCTCTGGAGTCTAACTTCTTGAGTTCTTTATATATTTTGTACATTAGCCCTGTATTGGATAAAGGGTTGGTAAACATCTTTTCCCAATCTGTGGTTTGCCATTTTGTCCTATTGATATTGTCCTTTGCCTTGCAGAAACTTTGCAGTTTTATGAGGTGCCATTTGTCGATTGTTGATCTTAGAGCATAAGCTGTTGGCGTTCTGTTCAGGAAATTTTTCCATGTATCAATTTGCTCACATTTATTGATTCATAATTTAGGGCTTTCACTATTATAAATAAAAAAGAAAATAAACATATTAATGAAGTCCAGAATTTCTCAACAACTCTAGTAGTTGCTGACCCCACAACCCTTCTAGAAACATTCATTCAACAACATGGAAGTTCTCAGAGACCTTTATATAGGATTTTAATGGAAGTTCTATTGCATAAGCCTATGTATCATTGTCCACTGGTAACTTCATAGACACTCAATTCAGCCTCCTTCTCTTAGCGTTCATGTAGCTAGGACTGCTGAAATTTTGAACTCTTTAGTGAGATGATCATTTCCTTTGTCAAATAGCTTCCTTTAGACTGATAGAGAAGGCAGTTCTGAGCTAGTCTAGATGTTAACGACACTTTTCCATGTTATTATCATTAACAGAGAAAGAATTCAGAAACAATATAAAAGTGGGAGGAAGATTTATTATAAAACAAAATGAACATATACATCATAGTGGGCATGCAGATCCTAGAATGGATTCCCATACCCACCCCCTATGTCTACAAGTTTTAATAACTAATATTATGGGTATATTATATAAGCTAGTTGGTGCATGCATTATTGGAAATGCCAAGAATGGGTCAGAATTTTCCCAGGATTTATTTATTTATTCCCCTTTTCTGACATATGGCAAATTTATAATGGGAAACATCAACTTTGCTAGTCTGATGCTATAGCAACTCCATTATAGTAGGACAAAACAAAGGTGCTCATGGTCTCAGTCAGACTCTGCAGATTCCAAATAACCTGATGCTTTTTACCAATGCAAAAATAAATATATGCTTCTCTTTCTTACCTACTTTACTCATTAGTTACTTTATTGTTGTACTAGTTACTACATATTAGTTACTTTCCTGTTGCTTTGACAAAGTAACATGAGCAAAAGGAACTTGAGGAAACAAGGGCAATATTTTGCTTATAATTCTAGAGGGCTAGAGTGCATGGTGAAGAGAAGAAGGGCATATAAACTAGCTGAGCGTACGTATTTACTGAGAAACAGAAGTGAGGAGTGGCTGTAACTATCAAAGCCCATGCTCAGTTACATACTTCTACCAGCACATCTATACTTCCTAGTGATTTCATAACCACCCCAAATATAACCGGGGTCCAAGGATCAAAATGCATAAATCTCTGAGGAGCATTTTCTCATGTAATCATTCAGACTTCTTATATTACAATACACCTAATACAGCTACTATTTTTAATGAATTTATTAATCTGTTATTATGACAATACCTTGGAAGCAACAAGTAACTTAGCACTATGTGCCATTACCGAGAGACATAAGCTATATCACTGATAAACCAAAAATAATTAATAAACAATAAAAAGATTTCTGTGATTATTAAATGTTAATAATGTTAGACATGATAGGAGTAATTCAAGTAGAAAAAGAAATCATATTTGAAGGGATAAATGAATGAAGTCGTTTATATAATCTCAAATTCACTCCAAGCAATTTGTATTGCTCTCTTAGGTTTTGAACTTTCTCATTGTGAAGACCCAGGCATTCCACAGTTTGGATATAAGATCAGTGACCAAGGTCACTTTGCTGGCAGTACCATCATCTATGGATGCAATCCAGGCTATACTCTCCATGGAAGCAGCCTTCTCAAGTGCATGACCGGAGAGAGAAGGGCCTGGGACTACCCTCTGCCCTCTTGTATTGGTAGGATGCCTTTTTGAATTCTTACAAAGTATGTCTGTGAGATGATATCAATGTGCAACTATATAAAATGCTCATGTTTTAAGAAGTTGCCTCTACATGCAACTCATAAGAAGTTAAAGAGCTTATATTCACTATCAGGTTAAGGTGAAGTATATGAGTTCTTTTCTTTTCTTTTTTTTTTAAAGATTGATTTATTTATTATATGTAAGTACACTGTAGCTGTCTTCAGACACCCCAGAAGAGGGCATCAGATCTCATTACAGATGGTTGTGAGCCATCATGTGGTTGTTGGGATTTGAACTCACAACCTTCAGAAGAGCAGTCGGCGTTCTTAACCGCTGAGCCTTCTCTCCAGCCTGAGTTATTTTCTTAATCTGGCCAATCTGTGTACTTTAGGAGTTGCTGTAGTCTGTGCAAAGTTATTATATTTCTGCTTTTGATAAAAAATTTAACTCACTGCAAGAATGTTATGTTTTCATCATGTGCATTTTATTGAATCTCATTGATCAGCTTTGTTTTGATTTAAAAAGATCAGTGCACATTTCTGAATCAAAATGAATGTAAAAACAAAAACTTATTCTCGGTAACTGTAAAAGCATCTTTTATGTGTAGAAGCTCCTTTATAAAAATATTAGAAAATATATCTGTTTCCTTAAGTATGACAGTGAGAAAATAAGTTGCAGTATGAAAAGGTCTGTGAAAAGCCTACGTAAGACATATTCCCCCCTGCCCCCGACCTGAAGCTACAGCGATCATTACATTTCTAGTGCATGCTGGCTTAATATCATTTTATCTCTATTGTAAGGCAGATAACAAATTAGTATAGGGGAATGGAAGGATGAATTTCCAAATATCCACAGATATTGTTGATTTTCACTTTGGTCTTTTACCTTCAAAAGATCAAATAGTTCCATTTCAAATAACAGAATAAAAAGAAAGCAACAGTGGAACAAATCCTAGAAGTACACTAAGGAGCAGAAACACTCCCAGGCCACTCCAGACTGCATTTTAAGGAGGCAAAACCATTGTGTCTTGACAATGGGGATAAAAACAAATGTGCTTTCAAACACAGCTTTACTGGGGATTAATTTAAACGTGCAATACTCCATGAATATTTAATCTTTTTAAAGTATAATATTTTAGATATCCTTTTGTAACTTTTAGTGATTCATTAAAACATTGATTCTCAATGAGACAAACAAGTTTTCCATAAATCAACTATAATCACAGTCCTTCACTGTCTGATAGCATATGAATTTGGGGTAAACAATTTCCCAATATTGATGTACATATTGTCATTAAAATTAAATTCATATATTTTTGGAGTATATTGAGCTAACAGGAAACCATCTTCTAAAAATTATTTTAATCAAATGGAAAGATAACTGGTGTGAGATCAAAAGATATTAATTGTGCTCATAAGAAACTAATGCCATTAATTTACAAGCCAGTGCTGTGACTTGATAACTTTTTAAAAACGATTCATTTTTGACAGATGATCAAGTTAAAGAGCTATAAACAGAGGTGCACACAGTCACTTAATGCTGAGCATGACCATGGTAACAGAAGATGAAATGCTGTTCTCATGATGCTCTTTACTGATGACTAATAGCTCTACAGCCTGATCTAAAATCATAATTTTCTTCTGTTCATTAAACATTTATTATGGCTATGTTTGGTCAAACACAAAAATTTTTGCTTAAATATTTTGGTATTATGTAAGCAATTATTTTTCTAAAACTTGTTGCATTTAATCAAACAAAAATTATGTGTAACTACAGATAGTTATTACTCTGAAAACCTTTATTGCACCTTATATTTTATCTTTATACATGCAGTTTGTGTCTTAAGAACATGGACCCAAGTGTTAAGTCCTATCACAACAGTACATTTCAAACTAAAGCACAAAATGACATTTGTTTTAAAAATTAAAAATTAAAAATGTAGCGTGGTGGGGCATGCCTTTAATCCCAGCACTTGGGAGGCAGAGACTGGCACATTTCTGAGTTCAAGGCCAGCCTGGTCTACAGAGTGAGCTCCAGGACAGCCAGGGCTACACAGAGAAACCCCGTCTTGAAAGAAAAAAATGTGGAAAGGTACATTTAAATTTAAGGTGTAATATGGCATACAAAAAAAGAAACCACTGAAAATGTAAACTCCATAAATAAAATATCAATGCTTTTTTCAAAGTAATATATGCCTATCATAGCAATAAATCAAAAAGGAAAAAAAGGAAATGTATAGAACCTATTGTATATTATGTACACTACTTATTGTATGCTATTGAAAAATGTTTTGCTTAAAAACAAAAACAAATGTGATAATGATGGTGCTGGTTAGTTTTCCTAAACTTAACTCATACTAGAATTACCTGGGAGAAGAAACCTTATTTGAAAATTTGCCTTTATCAGACTGGCCTGTAGGCATAAGAAGATGCTTTTTCATGATTAATTATTGAAACGGGAATCTCAGACCAAGGAGGATAACACCACATCTGAGGCAGTTGTCCCAAGATGAATTTTAAAGATAACTGAGCAAGACATAAGGAACCAGTCTATAAGCAGCATCCCTTGTTTGTTACTGCTTCATATTCTGTCTCCAAGTTCCTAGTTATGTTTCTGCTCTAACTTCCCTGAATTGCAGACTTAACTTTTAATGGGGAAATAAACCCATGTAACCTCTTTCCTTCGAAATCGGTCAGTGCAACACAGTTATTCAAAACAAAATCAGACCTTGACAGTTCTTTAAGTATTATTACTCTTTTATATAAACATAGCCTATTGTAAAGTTGAAGCAAAATAATAATTCCTAGACCTCTATGAGGATAAAGGCCAAGTTACCAAACTGGCAAATCAAATAGAATCCCTCCATCCCTAACTGGAGATACGTGTTAATTTTTAGGAATTATCTCATGCAGTTGTTTGAGTTAGCAAGCCCAAAGCGGGTGGGGTGGGGTAGGATGAGGTCATTCAACAGGTTTCAAATTGATAACAATTGTTAGAGCCCTGGTTTTGAGACAAAATTTCTTTTGTCCTGGAAAATGTTTCTTTTCTCTCTCTCTCTCTCTCTCTCTCTCTCTCTCTCTCTCTCTCTCTCTCTCTCTCTCTCTCTCTCTCTCTCTCTCTCCTTTTTTTAAGACCTTTCAACTGATAGGATGAGACCCATCTTAAAGTATTATCCAAGGTAAAATGGTTACTCCAATAAACCAATTACAGATGTTAACCACTTTTTAAATGCATTCATACCTAGACCAGCTCACTAAATAACTAAACACTATAGCCTAGTTGACATTTTAATTAAAGTAATAATCAAAATATTGGAATATAACATCTAGACCTATGGAACCAACTGTATATGTATAGAGACCATATACTTAAACTATCATATGCTGGTGTTACCAGGGAAAAAACTTTCTCATTTTGATCACTTTTTCTAATGATATTAATGATGTTTAACATAAGCAATTTCAATTTGTTTAAGAAACTGTTCAAAGAACAGAAAACACGTATAATTTCTTTCAATATTTAAATAAGTATGTTTTTATACTTATTGAGTTTGGAGAAAAAAAATAATTTGTAGAAACCTTAGCATACAATGCACTGGATAGGGCTCCCTTGCCTCTGGGGTTGAGACCTGTGAATCAGTTCCCAACAGCTCCTCATGTGCTTACTCTTCTTCAGTATAAAAAGCTCTTTGTACATTGTTGCTTTATGAAAGCAAAATTATTTAGGACATCCAAGTAGTGTTGAAGACTATAAAACAGAGGAGTCTCTAAAAAGAGAAAATTAAGTAGATTCTGTGACAATAATCATTTTTTAATTCCATGAAGTTTATAAAATATTTGAGGCTACATTTAAGCAAAACTGTGTTACATTTCACTGAAGTAAAGATCACTTGAGAGATTATAAAGAGAAGTATTTTAAAATGGTTTGAAGTGGACTGAAAGGACAATCAAATTTAGATCACCTGGGGGAATGAATTTTTCTCAGAGGTGGGGTACAAGATGAATTATTCACCCCACCATTCACTAACACTGAGCATCATGCCATCTGCTTTCCTTGTAACATGATTATTATTTAACAAAACATCTTGCAATGTTTTGAAGCCAAGTTTACAGATTTTAAGTGTGTCCTTTATTTTTCCACAATTTGGTTTATTTTTAGTCTCATAATTTCTAAGAGAAAGTATATCATTTTATTAGACTCATATTCTTGCTTCAATTAAATCTTTAAGAAAGCCATTTTAGCTGGGCGGTGGTGGCACACGCCTTTAATCCTAGCACTTGGGAGGCA
>NC_034606.1:14253933-14278714 GCF_900095145.1 Mus pahari | reverse complement strand
GAAAGAAAGAAAGAAAGAAAGAAAGAAAGAAAGAAAGAAAGAAAGAAAGAAAGAAAGAAAGAAAGAAAGAAAGAAAGAAAGAAAGAAAGAAAGAAAGCCATTTTAAACACACTTATGTTCAAGAAAGATTGAGGGAAATCCATATTTTCCTTACTGTGAACCTACATATTTCTAGAAATGTATAGGTTGTCTTGGGAAGATTGGTATGAAGTTATGACTTGAAATGTAACTATATTTCACCAGCTGAATGTGGCGGCCGTTTCAAGGGAGAATCATCAGGAAGGATCCTGTCCCCTGGCTATCCCTTTCCGTATGATAATAACCTTCGCTGCATGTGGATGATTGAAGTAGACCCAGGAAACATTGTAAGGTAAATTACACGATTTTCCCGATCAGCAGCTATATAAATATCAATCACTAACACTAATGTGCAGTATGTTTCACCTTCATAAAGGAAAACAAGTTCCTTGTGTGCTTAGAATCACAAAAATACCATTAGCACACATTGCCGATTCATAGGCTGCTAGAATAAGTCTGCAACCCCTACAAGAAGCTTCTGAGGATAGAAAGTGGCACCGAGGTTGAGAATGTTTTGGTGCTACTTGTGACTCGAGCTCTGTCAGATCTCAGTGGCTTAAGATGCTTGACCCATCATTTCGATAAGTGCACAATCTGTGCAACCTCACTAATGTGAAGAAGAAACATAAATGCAGCAGGCCTTGACGGTTCCTCTCTTCCCTGTTCCCGGGCACATTTCTGAAGAGTCTGCTTTCTGACCCTTTAACTCTATTTGACTTCTCTTCCCTGCTGAGTTTTGATAGGAAGTTCACACATCGTCACGTCACAGCAGCCTGATAAATTCCAAACCGTGCCTCCTAAATTCACATGTCAAGTTTCATGGCTTTTACAAGTTCCCAATCCAGCTTTGCTTTTACGACTTCAGTTGGGTATAAATTAATATCTGAACCAACCACATGTCCTTAATGTAGGAAACAACGATTCCATTAGAATTCACAGGAATGTCAAAAAAGAATTGCTTTAAGGCTGGGCAGTGGTGGCGCACGCCTTTAATCCCAGCACATGAGAGGCAGAGGCAGGCAGATTTCTGAGTTCAAGGCCAGCCTGGTCTACAGCGTGAGTTCCAGGACAGCCAAGGCAACACAGAGAAACCCTGTCTCAAAAAAAGAATAGCTTTAAACCAACCTGAAAAATTTGCTATCTGATGTAAATAAAATTCAGACATGTTTCAAGGTGGCGAACTTCATTGAATGCAGTATTACAAAAGCATGGTACCTCTATCCTCAACCTTTGGATCTTTAGGTCAACATAGGTTTAGTTAAGATAAAAATTATTAGACGAAAAAATTAATTTTGCAAGACTCTGGGATCTTTTCATTTACAGACATCTTTTGATATTAATATGTAAAAAATGAAAGCTCTGATAGTTCAATATCAATCATAAACAATATACAAAGAGTCTAGCCTGGTTTCACAATGGAACCAAAAATAACATGATAATTTTGTTCAGATTAGCACAAAGTAGACCAGCTTTAATGTAATCAAGTGGTAAAAGCATGTGCTGAAGTCAGACAATTACATTTAATGAGTGATACAGATGCTCCTTCAGCAATCTTTTGATATATCTAGATTCCATTCACAAAATCCAAAAAAAAAATGAGATAAAAATTGTTTCTACTCCATAAGGTCATTATAGCGATTAGACAACGTATTAGTAATGCATTTTGTTGAAAGTAACTGGCACATAGAATGACCTTTATAAGTATTTATTTTCATTACCACAGTTAAAATTTATGAATCTTGAACAAAGTGACTATTTAGGATTTCTATAATTTGCAATAATGTTGAAATCATGTATTAAATGCTTTTCTAAGGAAGTATATTCTGCTATTCAAAAACATTCTTTTTGGTTATACTTTCCATTACACAATTTACTCTTTATTCTTAGAAAAAGAGTTGCAGAGATTTGAAGCAAAAAATATGTTTGATTCTTTTGTTAATATGATTCTTTTCCTTATTTAAAATAACCAGAGATGTATGGCTTTCCCACAGCCTACAGTTTCTTGCTTTCGATACAGAAGCATCACATGATATACTCCGAGTTTGGGATGGTCCACCAGAAAACGAGATGCTATTAAAGGAAGTTAGTGGATCTCTTATTCCTGATGGAATTCACAGCACCCTCAACATAGTGACTATCCAATTTGATACGGACTTTTATATCAGCAAATCTGGATTCGCAATTCAGTTTTCAAGTAAGCTTTTTTTTCTGTTTCATTTCCAAAAGCAAAAAGAAATGTACAATTATCCCATAAAAATTACTCCTCTATATTTTCTTTTTCAGTATTATAAATGTTAAATATTAGCTATGGTCTTCCTATTTCACAGAAGGTGAAACAAAATATACTTGGGAAAAATAACTGCAATTTACTCTGTTTATTAATACCAGCTCTAAAGAAATAATTCTTAAAATAATAATGGTGTTAAAATAATTCAACTGAAGAAGTAATTATATCCCAAAGTCTTGTATAAGTTAAACAACCCTCATTCAAAATTCTTGGGATCAGAAGTGTTTCAGATTAAGAATTTTTTATGACTTTGTAGGATATTTAAAGTAGTCTAATGAGATATTTTAGGAATGAGAAAACAGTCTAAATGAAAAATTCATTTATGTTTCATGTACACCTTAGAAATATAGCTTGAACATATTATCATATAACTATTGTGCCCCTGCATTTTCTCTGAGACTGGTTACATGAGATGTGATATGAAATTTTCCACACTTGAAACATTATGCTTACTCAAAATAAGTATACTCAGCCTGGGATAACACAAAACCATACTGTTTGAAAGGGCTTTTTAAAAACTAGGAAATAAAGAATTTTTATTTTTAATTTTTATTTTATATATTTTTAAATAACCAGCAGAATAATATTATATCACAATATTAATGTTATATTTTATACATAATAATGATATAATATTAATATATTAAAATAGAAAAGTATTATATATTCTATTATCACAATGATTATTAATATACAGTGAATAATAAAATACATATTATATGCATTTTATTACATATTTCATCATTCATTACAAGAAAAGGAAAATAGAGTAGGGACTAAAAGTTGTTTTAGTAGATAAAAGTACTTTTTCTATAAGTATTTGAACTGGAATTTAGATCTCCAGCACCCAAAGAAAAGGGCAGTCATGGCTATACCTACATTGTGGCCTCACTGGAATAGTGTGTCTAATTCTATGAAAACAATCACTCAAATAAGTATCATTTTGTGGGTTTGTTGATTTTTCATTTCTCATAGCATGTAGGTCTATTTTATTTCTGCGTTTTTCCTTTTATTTACTAAGGTTTTTAAAGGATGAATAAAATGGCATTCTTTCTAATGGTAGTTTAGCAACAGCTTTGGTTTCTCCACATTAGTAATGTAGCTAGTGCTTAAAATAGCTGCCATGATGGGGTTCTGTATAGACCAATGTAAAGTGTACTTGGATATGTATCTGTGAATTCAAAGCCCATCTAGATTTTAATTCTTTCCTGGGTTTTTTTTTTTTATAAATGTTTGTAAAATGAGTGACTTATTTTTTTTATGTGTTGTATTTGTAGGTCATATTAAACTTTTAGAAGTCTTAAATGAATCTGCCTTTACAATAGATGGTCAGAAATGTATACTAGTGCTTGAATATTCCAATATACTTACTCTAGTCATTCAGTTCATAAGTATATCATAGATACAATCAATTAATGCAAATTACTCTCCTAAATATCATTATATAATATCGCATATGTTTACTGAGCTTCTAAAATGAAAAGGTAGTTATTTTTATGCATGATGTCTTGATTATTGTCAAGATCCCTCAATTTTGCTTTTATGTACAAAATTTCATTTTATCCCAACACATCTGTAAAAAGATATCTGCTAGCATCCACTTCATAAAGTACACACAGGGTGGAAAGTCAACTCATTTATTAACAGTCATATAACTACCAGAAATATTGAACATGATCCAGTTGTGTCTGAAGGTAGATGAATATCAAGCCTGATAAATAGAAAATGCTTAACAGTTATCACCATTGTATCATTATTACAGAGACCTATGCAACATGTAAATTATTGCAGATATATACTGATATATATATATATATATATATATATATATATTTAATATACATATTATGTGTTAGAGAAAATGATAAATATAACTACACATTTTGAATTGTAATATAGCTTATTCAATTTGTCATCTGGATCGTGATTAAAACACTCCACCAAAGGGGACCCTGAACTCACAGTATGGTATTAATGACAATTTGAATAGTGAGAAGGAATGAAGCAAAGGAAAAGTTCATACTTGCCTGTTGGAAAAGGACTTTTGCCTTTTTACCATGTGTTTTTGTTAGGCTTTCTATTAGTATAATAAAACACCCAGTCCTAAAACAAATTGAAGATGAAAGGGTTTATTTCAGCTTACAACTCCTAGGTCACATTCCATCACTGAAACAATTCAGGGCAGTTGCTCAGTAGGCCAGGGCTTTGGAGGGAGGAATTAAAGCCCAGGTCATGAGGAGTGCTGCTTACAGGCTTGCTTATCCTGATTTCTCATATACCGCTTGAGAACCACCCCAGTGGTGGCTCCATCTACAATGTACAGATCCATCCCATATCAAACATAAATCCAGAAAAGTGTTCTATCATCATGTCTACATGCCAATCCTACAGAGATTTCTTCTCAAATGACCTTTCCTTGAACTCTGTTGACATAAAAACTAGCAAGCAACCCGGAGGGCAGACAGAGTCATTTTCTAATGGAAGTAGAGAATAGGAATTGTATGAAACAACATGTAATTGTCAAATAAAGCAAGTGGTATTAGCAGGGCTGTGAATGAACTACCGGGCTAAGTATCCAACAGTGTAGACAAAGTTAGCTTGCAGGTGACAGTTGGCTACTCCAAAGTCCACTTAAATTCTTCTTTCCAAGAAAATCTACTTATGCCTTCCACCCATGTACTCATCTTAATAGAGTATGCTAAGGACCACACACTAAGCATAATAATCCTCTCATAGGTGTCCAAATGTATCGTCCTGTTGTTCAAGTAAATCTACATACACACACATCATATAGATGCACAAATATGTATACACACACACACACACACACACACACACACTCACACCCTTACACACTATGGAAACTGCTGCCCCTGATTTTTAATCATCAAAAGTTCCTTCTCCTTAAAAGTTAGTTCTGATATATTGTACTTAAAATTTTTTCCTTGCACTTTAGCATTAATATTCCCTCTTGGATAAAATGTCTCTTAGCCTTCCCCTAGTTGTCATGTTTTCAAATAAAGATCAGAATAATTTATTCAGTGTACTGGCTAGTTTTGTGTCAACTTGACATAGCTGGAGTTATCACAGAGAAAAGAGTTCAATTGGGGAAATGCCTCCAGAAGATCCAGCTGTAAGGCATTTTCTCAATTATTGATCAAGGGGGGAGATCCCCTTGTGGGTGGTGCAATCTCTGAGCTGGTAGTCTTGGTTCTATAAGAGAGCAGGCTGAGCAAGCCAGTAGAGGCAAGCCAGTAAAGAACATTCCTCCATGGCCTCTGCATCAGCTCCTGCTTCCTGACCTGCTTGAGTTCCAGTCCTGACTTTCTTGGTGATGAACAGAAATGTGGAAGTGTAAGCTGAATAAACCCTTTCCTCCCCAACTTGCTTCTTGGTCATGATGTTTGTGCAGGAATAGAAACCCTGACTAAGACATTCAGCAATTCACATTCCTAGAGAGCTTTTAATTATAATTTTTACTGTACCAAATACATTTTGAATTTTTTTGTTTACCTAATTATCTATGTAAAAAAGATTTTGGTAGGGGCAGTAATATAATTCACTGATCATATCCAAGGTAATTTTTCAATTCTTCAGATAGAAAAATCTCCAAAATTATTTTTGGAAAATTCTAAAATATGGTGGTTTAGAAAATCATAATTCATATTTTAGTCAGGTTTTTAATGAGCTTCCATTCTTTTCTTGCTTTGGGTGCTTTATGAGTCTAAATAAAAAGTAAAAGCTGTCAAACAGAAGTGATTTCCATGCACCTGTTACATAGGAATTAAATTTCCCACAGAAGAGTTCTGTGGCTACTGATTGACAGTTTCTACTGTGTTTTAGATATAGCTTCCTATAATTAGCTTATTAAAAAAGAAAAAAATTTATCTTATGCTATCAAAATATTTATAAATTCCATAGTTATAATGGTAAGGAATAGTACAGAGAAAAACCATGATGTTATTTTTTAAAAGATACAAAGATTATAGATATCCATTATTTTTGTATACATTTAAGGTATTATTTTATATAAAAGAAGGAACAGAGAATGTACACATGACATCTAGCTAAAACAAGAAACTTCAGATTCATTCTAGTCACAAATCACTCTTGAGGACAGATTCTGCCATTCTTGTACCTAGATTAAAAATAATATATCTGTTTTATTTACTGTGTAATCTTTAGCACCTAGCACAGGGCTGCTCCAAGTGAGAAATATTTGCTGATAAAACAAAGGTCAAGTAACTTACATCCACATTACAAAAGGAAGAGATAAATTCCATCTGCTGTACTAGTCAGTTTTCTTTATAGTCACAGAACATGTGGAATGATTATATATGTATGGAATGACTTACAGACTGCAGTCCAGCTAATCCAACAATGTTAGCTAGTAGTTGCTCAGTCCTACAAACCAGGATGTCTCAGCAGGGCTTCAGTATGAATATGCTGGAATCCAAAGAGGTAGGCTCCGATGCCAGTAGAGGAATGGATGTTCTAGCAAGTCAACAGCAAGCAAGCATGTAAAATACAAAAGCTTCCCTCTTCTCTTTCCTTATGTAGAATTCCACTTGAAGGTATGGCCCATATTAAAGGTATGTCTTCCTACCTCAAGATCCAGATCAAAGATGTGTGGTTTCCTACCTCAAAGTTCACTTCAAACCTAGCAGATAATATCTTACAAGGGTGCCCTCCATTTCTGAACTGCAGTTCATTCCAGATATAGTCAGGTTGACAGCAAAGAATAATCTTCACATTTTCTAAGTTATTTTTTGAAGTTACCCAGCTGACTTAGACAAATACGCTTGTTCATCTCATTAATTATCTACTGAGAGAATTAGTGGGAGATGGGGTGATAGATTAGTGTACATGTCAGATTATTAGTATAATATATAAAATAAAATGATATTAAACATTTGAATTTATAATAAGTAAAAAAGGATGAGATAGACAAACAGGAAATGTCTTCACAAAAAAAAAAAAAATCATAACGAGTGAAATTCATTTCACAAAACTCAGTATAATGTGAATTGAACTGCAATGCAGGCTGCATAGCAACTTTACAGTCTTCACCAAGCCGCCATCAGCAGCCTCACAGCTTCTATTTGATGATCTGTTCATACTTTGTAGATTCTGTCGCTTTGCCTCTTGGTGTTATAATCTGCAAGGCACTTCTGCTTAATCAGAGCTACTTAAGTCTGACACTGCCACCTCATGCTGTCCTAAACCCTGTCCTGGCTTCTCAGCAGGTCAGCCTCTATATCCCCTACTTAAATTTGTAATCTGCCTGTCTTGTTCCACTTCAGTTCTACAGGGAGGTATCATGCTGTCATTTGCCCACAGAATAGTTGATTTTGACAGAGCATTTTCTCTGCTCTTCATTCTTTGACCTCTCCATTAAGAATCAGTACCTGCTGGGTAATACAAAACACCAAGGCTCATAACTTCTACTGTTGAAAATTCTCAAAGAAATAGATGGCTTCACTAGGATAGGCTGAAGTCTGACAGCCTTTAAGGACTGCGTGACACCATTGCCTTTGTTCCTGTCCTCATTATTGTTTCATACACTGGGTGACAGTCAACTAGCCATTCACTTCATTATCCCTCCATATTTTTCTCCACACTTCTGCCTGGCTGGCTGTCAGAAGTAAAACCTGCATATCACTTTACTGTTTAAAAGTATTTAATGCTTTGAGTTCAGTTTGAAGCCGAAAAGTTCTGTTATTAAATGTAAAACCTCTGCATTATGTACCTGCTCTAATTTGCTTTCTGTTCCTGTGAGTTAAAACACTGACAGATTTCAACCTGTGTGTCCTGCTCTAACGACAAAAAGCTTACATGTTACACTACATCCCTGAGGACAGTCAAAGCAAAAACTCGCAGAGGAACCGAAGCAGAAACTGACCATGGAGAAACGCCATTGTCTTGTTCCCATGGCTTGTTCTGTTCTCTTTCTTATAAGAATAGATCTGCTTACTAGGAATTGTTCTATCCACAGTGGGCTGGGGTCTATTCCATTAATTAGCAATCATTAAAATGACCCACAGCTATGTACGCAGGTCAGCCTGATAGGGGCAGTTCTTCAACTGTGATTTCCTCTTCCCAGGTGTATCAAGTTGACACCCAGTATTATCCATCACACAAGCAACCTATTAGCCTCATGGTCCCACTATTTATTTATATAATTCATCTGTCTCCAGTACCCTGGAAGAAGAGTATATAGTCAATCACTACTCTTTTATTTTTATTTTTTTGCAAAGTCTCAATATTTTTGGAAAGTTTTTACCTATATTCAAAAAAGCAATAACTTCAGAGTCATTTTCAAAGTCTAGCTCCACATCACTTCTAGTATACAAAAACGTATAAGCAGAATTAGTCACTATATTTAGCCTGTGCTGGCACTATGAACAGGTTGTATTATAATTGTTATGTGTCCTGTGTTGCTTCTGATATTTGTACTTTATAGTTATTCAAGAGCAGTGACCAGTTCAGTGTTTGTCCTGTATTTTCCATTCTTCATGAAGTACCTTCATAACTTTGCAGTTAAAATGAGATACACTGTATGTTTTAGGTCTCTTTTCTGTATTTAACCTCTCTGATAGTGTGTGGCCTAGGTTTGCAGCACCCAGAGTAATTATAGCACAAGACTAAAGGTAAAAGATAAATACTGTTATCAGTATTTTTCAACCTCTTTCAGATGCCTTACCTCTTTCACACCCTCCCTTCTCAGCATGTAGGATATTTATAGATAAACTTATATTTTCCCAGATATGTACTCTGTAACCCATACTGGTTTTGGATGGTAGTAGGAAACGCATTTGATACCATTGCCCTGGGAGCCAGTTTTATGTGACAGCAATACATGCCATAGGCTATACTGTGCTATGGAATCTACCCAAAGTTTCCAGGCTGTGTTTGCAGAATTCATTGAATGTCTTTTCTTAAAGTATATAGGAACAAAGACTAATAGTTGAGTTGTAGACTTATAAATTTCATTGCATTGTGAGTATGTTTTGATATTTATTTCACAGTGTGAGTTACAAATGAATTATTTTATTACAAAATGTTCTACTTTGTAATATGTCTTTTGGTTGTAATAGCATTCATAAGATATATATATAATAGTGAAGATATATATTATATAAACTTTGAATAATACTGATAGCTGCAAAGAAGTCTATAAGAAAAGTGAGTTCAGCTGAAATGGCTGCTGTGAAAAGACCACACAGTAATGTCCAATGATGTTCCACAAACTTACCTAGACAATGTTGAAAAAAAAATCTCCAAAGACAGCAAGAAATGAATTTAGAATAGCCTTTTTATTACTATTTATCAACCCAATTAATTTACTACATATAGGAACATGGTATACGAAAAAACATAATCCCTTATATCTCTACATATGTGTGTATATATACATATATATGTTTTTAGAATAATTAATAAATATACTTTACTATCAAACATAAACTGATTATTTGCTTGTAAAAGGAGGAATTGTTGTAGGGGTTAAATAGTGAGCTCAGTGATTAAGATCAATACTTACTCTTGCAGAGGTCCTGAGTTCAATTCCCAGAATCCACATGGTTGCTTATAACCATCTCTAACAATAGTTCCAGGGGAAGCCCACAACTTCTGACTTCCATGGGCAGGTTTTAAATTACAAGCATGCAGGCAAAACATTCATGCAAATAAAATAAATAAATCCTTAAAAGTTAAATTAGTGAAATGTTAAATTAAATATGCTCTAGAAAGATTTAGTCTCTAACTGCCTGGCCCATTGTCCTTGCATAGGATATACAATAATAAGAATTGTGGGACAGAGCAATGCCTTTACCTCATGGCAGACAAGAAACAAAGAATTAATGAAAGAGGGGACAGTGGCAAGATATATCCCCCAAAACATGCATTCAGCAACATATATCTTTCAAGTACAGCTCACATACTGAAGATTCCAGCACTTCCTTTAAGTAACACCACCAGCTGGGAACCAAATTATCAAGATATGATGAAATTGTAATTCTTTGGGGTTTTTCTCCCATCCCCCTTCTTCCAGAATAACTGCAGGGCATTTCTATGCTATGCTGCAGACATTTTAGTTCCCAGATAAATGACACAGAGGCTTAGTATATTCATCAATAAGATGCAGCATTAAGCTGGGCATGTTCTGAGCTATTTTAAACATACTAGGATACCCACTACAAAGTAAAATGTTACATTACTTGCCATCTGCTCTTGCCCTAGATGATTATGGCCCACATGTCCTCATGGCTATTCTCTTGCAGTGACCTCAGGGCAAATTATTCTGGACTCTCCATGAGGTCTCTCCACACCTCTCTCCCCTCCCCTCTCCTCCCTTCCCTTCCCCTCGCCTTCCCTCCCCTCCTCTCATCTCCTCTCCTTTCCTGCTCACTTCATCTTTCTCTCTCCCTCAGTCCACTTCCTTCCCTGCTTCTCTCTCTCTCTCTCTCTCTCTCTCTCTCTCTCTCTCTCTCTCTCTCTCTCCTCCCTCCAACCCAATCTGAAGAAAACCCTTATTCTCTTCTGCTCAGCTTTTTATTGCCCAATCAGAGGTAATTGGGGAACATTCTTACACTACATAGATGCAGGAGATGGCTCAATAATTATGACCAGGCTAACACGAGGACTAGATCTCTGGGTACAGAAATCAGCAACGGAATATACAATGCACAAAGCTATTCCCAACACTAAGATTCTGTGATATTCAAATGATAAGATTCTACTCCTGAATTCCAAGAGTATTTGATCACTTCATAATGTCCATTTCCAAGAGTCACTCAAGTCTTAGTGTTATGCAAAGATCCAACTTAAGAGTTTCCTCTGGCCGGGCAAGGTGGCACACGCCTTTAATCCCAGCATTTGGGAGGCAGAGGCAGGCAGATTTCTGAGTTGGAGGCCAGCCTGGTTTACAAAGTGAGTTCCAGGACAGCCAGGGCTACAGAGAAACCCTGTCTCAAAAAACCAAAAAAAAAAAAAAAAAAGTTTCCTCTGATACTGACAGAAACGTTTACCTGTAAACTCCTACAAAATCAGACTGAGCCACTTCCCTAGTATGCCCTAATACTCAAGACTTTGTAGGTTTGTCTTCCTTAAAGACAGGACATAGGCAAGACACAGACAAGTTCTTAGGTAGGATTTCCCATGAATGGCCACCACCCAACTCCTCCCAGCATCTTCATTCTTAGGGGAGACATTTTGAACATAGACTTGAGCACCTATTGCTTTCAACATCCTATCTGAAGCCCAGTGTTATCCATTATGTAATCCTCACACTATACTGAGCCTTCTCTGTCACTCCTCAACTTTTCCAAGTAATTTCCAAAAACTTTTTAACAAGGAGTTAAAACACAAGCAATCACATTTAGCTATAGTTATCACTGTAATTCCCTGGTTCCATTTACCTATATTCTTTGGCGTAGCAGTGACAAAAGTTTCAGCGAGAACAAGATAAAAGAGGAGATTATTTTGCCTTATTTTGATTTAATATTCCTGACAATAGAGCTGAGAGCTTTACAAAGGCTAACGAAGCGCAGTGGTAGATTCAGGCATTCTAATGTGTTTCCATTGTGAAAGATGACTCTTGTATCTAAGTGTATTTATCAAGCCAGCTTCAAATTTGCAGTCTTTCTGGATGAGATTCTGAGTAAATGGAAAGACAGGCATACAGCATCATGCTTAGCAATGAAGATGTAATCATTTCAACTCACAGTTTCAGAAGGTTCACTTCAGCGTCTCTTGACCCCACACTTATGAGACTTTGTATGATTGCAGAAACTTGGGTGTGGAGCAACTTTTTTTATTACACATAAATAGTAAATACAGAAAAGGAATACAGAAAGGGGTAAGGGCAATCTGTCGTCTCCAAAGACAGGCCCGTAGTTAATGCAGGGCATTTATGGATCCAGCTTGAGGTTTAATTAAGACATCCATATAGTTTAAAGCTGTTCACTTTTAGCTGAGGCAGTCTTTCAGCTACAGTCTAACTTAACCCAACTTCCCCATCATTCTGTCTCTCCATGTGGCTGCACTGCCCACTTCAAGCTCCATCTGGTCTCCCTTCTGCCTCCTTCTATATTTCCCTCTATCTGCTGAGTCTCCTCCTGCCTGGAGCTCTGCCCATACTTCCTGCTCCATCTCATCAACACTTTCTTATGAAAAAAGACACATTTCCGTATGAACCAATCAACAGCAGAACAACTCCATCTCTTTGATATACCAGTAGACTCTGAGGACTGGGTAACATTCCCCCATGGGCAGCTTGCTTTTTAATGATACTTTCAGGGAATCATCTTTTGATCATGTGAGGAAAGACAAACATTTACATGTAGTAGGTGTGTAATGGGCTACTGTGTTGAGAGGATAATATCAAATATTCGCCCAGCACTTTTCTCTGCCTGTACAGCAACCAACAATTAAAAAAATACAGGGACACATTTTCTTATGTTCTGTGGGTATAAGTCATCCCATTATATAGTAGCCTACTTTTCCTAACCAGGTCCTATATCTTAAAGTTTCCATAATTTATTAATATAAGAACAGTGCTAGGGAACCAAGAAACTATGGTGAGGAACATTTCATATGAAAACTGTAATTCATAATAATTTCCATCTCCCTTAACCTCAAGTGTGACCAAATATTTAATTCTAATTCTATGGCTTTAACTACAGTATCTATCTATCTATCTATCTATCTATCTATCTATCTATCTATCTTTCTTTCTATGTATAAGTTTGCATATGCAGCTTTGGTCTTTATATGACTTATGTTTCATTTAGTATAAGATCACAACAGTTGATTTATGTTGCCAGTTATTGCAGAGAACGTTTATAACAATAAATTTTCTATGTGAATATATGCTATGTATTATCTATGTTCCTATGAAAACCAAGTCTGTTTCTATAACTTGGCTATTATGACTAGGGCTGCAGAGAATGTGGAAATACTGTCTCTTCCAGATTCTGATTTCAGACCTTCTGGTTAAATACCCAGAAACAAGTTTGCTTGTTCATATTGTCGCTTTAGTTTGAATTACTTGGAGTAACTCCTTGCCATGCTTGCTACACTATTTTGCCTTTGCAGAGTACATAAGACACCTAGTTTCTACCCATTCTGCCAGTGCTTCTTTTACTTTAGCATCATCATAACAGTTAATGGTTATATATCCTTGTAATTTTGTAAATGTCCATTTTGATCATGTTTTAGTACATACTTTGGTCATTTGTATATCTTTCTTACTCTCCTGTCTCTTCAACTCCTGAATCTATTTTCTGCTTTTAGTTGCCATCTTGATGTGCAGCCTAAACGGCTCTCAAACTAGCTCACCTCGGACAATTATTCAGTGGGTAACAGGATCTCTGCTGGGATCACAGGATGCACAAATAATGAGGAAAGGACCACCAAAGTATATAATGCAACAAAAAGCAACTTTTTTGTTTTTTACCAAGGAAAACACTTTACCACCCAGGGTCAGTGTCAGGTTCAAGAGCTGACAACAACAGCCTTGAAGAGCAGGGCAGGAACAGTCTTATTTTGAAGCATAAACCTAGGAGCAGATGTTCAGAAGACAGGAAAGGAGTTTGTAAATTAAGGATTAGTTCTGAAGCCCAGGGTGTGGAAGACAGCAGAATGTTTGTACCAGCTCAAGGTTATTCCAAAGTAGTAGGCTTATCTAAAGTTCTGTGCAACTCACACTGGTCATGTGGTTTTACTGTAACTGAAAAGAATGTAGGGTTTGAGGACCTGCAGTAAAATGAGGCAGCAGTCCAATGCCTGGAATTGCGCTGTGCTCTTCAATCCCTTAAATCCTACCATCGCAAAATACTAATAATGTATCCCCATCTACAAGTTATTATGTAAAGCTAATGCCCTATACAGGTAAATGAAATTGTCCCTGACATTTTGAAGGATGATGGCTATTTCTTGTGTTCTTACTTTGGTTCACAGATCAGTGAGATTAAGATTTACTGTCAGCTGGGTGTGGATTAAATGCTTTAATCCCAGCATTTGAGAGGCAGAGGCAGGCGGATTTCTGAGTTTGAGGCCAGCCTGGTCTATAAAGTGAGTTCCTGGACAGCCAGGGCTACACAGAGAAACCCTGTCTTGAAAACTAAAGAAAAAACAAAACAAAACAAAACAAAAACAAACACCTTACTGTCTTCCATTGATATGTATCTCTACTTGGTTTAGCAACTACTTATCAAAATAAATGAATGCGTATGAATTGATGAAAAATGTTTCTATGTACAGAGATGTATATCGTTGAGTTTGGCTTTCCACAACATGCACTAAGCAACTTTGCTCCTCTCCTGCCCTACCTCTCTGTAAGGGTCCATAATTCGCCAAAGAATTATAGCTGGGGCTCAGATAGTATGTAAATGCAAAAAGTGTTTCATTCTGTAGAAGTGTAGCATGTTGGGCTCTCTCATTTCCAAGAGGTAGAGACAACCAAGTGATCTCAAAAGCCCAATTCAAAGCACATTAGGGGAATTCAAGGATAGGGGACTTTTATCTTGCTCCATCTCTAGGGACATTCCAGAACCACTATGCGGGGGGGGGGGGTGAACTGGAAACTGTTGCTGGGGAAGTCTAGAAACTGCTGCTGACTCATGGTCCTTGCCTTACTTAGGCCAGGAGGCAGGTAGCTTCTGAGGGCAGGGCAGTTTCTGACTAGCTGCCTGAAGCCTGGATTTTTTTTTTTTTCAAGTAACTAACTGACTTGTTTAGGCTTGCCTAGACTTGCCTATTTCTTAGGACTACTCTCCAGAACTGTCAATTTAAAGCCTGCTATGCAGTCAGCCTAGCCTTCTCACCTCCATGTACTGCAAACTGACTTACTGGCTCATTCATGTGTCCTTAAAACATAATGAAATTATGAAAGAATGTGGACCTAATAATTCTGCTGAACATCCTTTTAAAAACTGATGGATCATGTATAAAACAAAGACTCAAACTAAAAAAAAAAACAAATTCTCAGAGAATAATCCATTTCTAACTCACCATGTACATTCTAAATATTTCCTGAATGATTGTACTATTGATGGGCTTTCTCTTCCTGGTTTAAGAAGTTTGGTTATTCAACTCAACTGAATTATAAAGGACAATATAAAATATATTGTCAGTTTTTAGTTAATGTAAAAAATCTAAAGCATAAAAATGGTAGATAACAAGGTAAAGACTTGTGATAGCCATATTTGATACATGACCTAGTGGAAGTCAACATGACCGTACATGAAGAATTGTAGATATATATTACAAAATTAAAATTCATACATATTAGTTTTAATTTCTCATTTCAAGATCTATAATTTCATAGAATTGTATATATAATTATTTCAATAGAACGTTATACTTTATCTAATCTCGAGAAAGACGGGTAAAGTATTTCTATGCAAGATTATCAGATAAGGCAGCAAAAATTTATAGAAATGGGAGAAATTAAACAAATTCCCTCTTTTTATGCAATGTAGTCTGCTTGCTGTTTCTAATTGTATTTCTTATCCAACTGCATTAAATGCAACATTGTGTGTATTTGAAATATTTAAAAAAAACAATTTTATGTCATCATCAAATATTTAAAAGAGAAATTACACACAAGAATCAAGGAGTGTTGTAAATGTGTTTATTCATTGTTATACTACCCAGTGCATTTTCAAGACAAAAATAACTGGTTATTTTGCACTATTATACAATGGTAAGGAAGACATCAAATTTGCTCAAAAGCCTAATAGGTATTCATATCATAAGTGAAAAATACCTATGCTTGCTTGAGCTATGTGAAATGAGTGTTTTTATTATACATTCTTAGGCATAATGAAAGAAAGGTAGGAAGATAAATATATATTCTTATAGAAAATTTAAAATGATAAGAGCACGATTATTTATAGAAGTAGTTAATGCTCTTTTGTTCTCATATCATCAGGTTATTTATAATATATTGAAACAAATTAATATGTAAAATAAATATTTGGACTACATAGTTGGAATGCATGTTCAATGTTTTAAAATATGACTTAATGTAATTAGTCACATTAAGTAATCAACTAAATTTTTTACTCATTTACTCATTGACACAATTCTCAAGTATTTCTTCTTTGTTCAATTGCTTTCTCTCTTATAGAATCTGTTCTTATTTGAAAATATGTATTTCTTCCCAGTACAAAGTTTTATATGGTAAGGTCATATGTACTTGATAAACAAATACAATAGTTCTCAGTGGATTTGTTGCATTGATAATATCAAGTATAATCAGGTGCATTAAAGAATGTCTATATAATGTATACATTTTCTCATTGTACCATAAATTATTCTATAATAATGCATGCAGAAATATTCACTTATGTATAGATGGTATCAAAGGGCAGTTCTGGAATTTTTCTTATAAAGTATCACTTACAAAATGTGACTATAAAATTATAATAATTTGTAAGCTTTGTAAGCCTATTTATTTACAGGACAGGTAATGAGAATGTTAAATAAAGAAATAAAATAGATTCAATATGTTTGGTTTTAGCACAATAAAAGATGGTGCTCTTGGAAATAAGCATATGCCATAGGCAATGTATTTCTAACATTATTAATCACCAGACAAAAAACATTATTCTTTTAGAAACAAAGGCTAAAATACTTGGCTAAGAAATGCTGCTATTAAAACAACCACTCAAAAGAGTAGAGCAGGTAGAATAGCTAAGCTGATTAAGTGCTTGCCGTAAAAGCATGAAGACCTTGGTTTGACCCCCAGAATGCAACTAAAAGTACACAGTATGGTAGCATGTGCTTATTCTCCCAGGACAAGGAAAGAAATTATAAATGGATCTCAGGAGCTCATGTCCTACCAGCTAGTTTATTTGGAGAGAGCCTGTTCAATGAGAGGGAGTGAACTCAAAATGAAAGTAGGTGATGTCTAAGAAATGACTGCTTCACAGACGACTGGTTGTCTTCTGGTACATACATGTACAGTAACATGCATATACAATGGCATGCAAACATGGACCCCTTACAACAAGAATATATACAAGCATGCATATAAAAATCAAAATTGAAAAATTAATCCTTTGATTTTTGTCAATGTCTAGTCTAGTTTTTTTTTTTTTTGAGATTTTTTTAAATTATCTTTAATCTTTTTTTACAGTCCAGTCATTATCCAACTCTCAGTCTGTTCTCAGACAGGACAGTTCCTCATCCCATTCCTCCTCACCTGTTTCCAGGAGGATGTCCCCAGCCACACTCCCTGACATCTTCCAGGCTTCCTCACTTCCTGGGCCTCAGGTCTCTCAAGGGTTAGGTGTATCTTTTCTCACTGAGGCCAGAACAGGCAATCTTCTGCTGTATATGAGTCGGGGCCTCTTACCAGTTGTCTATGCTGCCTGGTTGGTGACTCAGTGTCTGAGAGATCTTGGAGGTCCAGGTTAGTTGAGACTGCTAGTCTTCCTATGGGGTTGCCCCCATCCACAACTTCTTTCATCCTGTCCCTCATTCAACCCCAGGGGTCCCTCTATTAGCTGAATTAGTTGGTTACAACCATTGGTTGGGTGTAAGTATCTGCATCTGTCTCTCTCGGAGGGCAGTCACACTAGGCTCCTGTCTGAAAACACACCATAGCATCAGTCATAGTGTCAGGCCTTGCAGCCTCCCCTTGAGATGGATCCCAATTTGGGCTGGTCACTGGACTTCCTTTCCCACAGTCTCTTCTCCATTTTGGTCCCAGCAGTTCTTTTAGACAGGAACAATTCTGGTTCAGAGTTTTTGACTGTGGGATGGCAACAATCTTTATACTGGAGGTGGACTCTACAAGTTCCCCCTCCCCACTGTTGGGCATTTCATCTGAGGTCCCTCCTTTTAAGTCCTGAGATTCTCTCACCTCCCAGGTTTCTGGTACAGTCCAGAGAGTCCTCCCACCTCCCATCTCCTGAGGTTGTATATTTCAATTTATTCTGCAGACCCTCAGGATTTCTCTCCTGTCTCCTCCCCCAACACCTGATTATGTTCCCCTTTTCCCCTCACTGTCCTCTCTCCCACCCAGGTCCCTATTTTTTTATGTTAGAAATTTTCCTCTCTCTTTTTAATTCATTTCTAGTGACATTAGACCTCTCTAGTAAAAACATTTTCGAAGGAAACTTGTAATGGTATCTGGAGAATATGAATTTTGTACACATACCATTTTGAATTTTATTTATATTTTTATTTTCAAATCAGAAAATAGAAAAATGTCTTAGCTTTAAAATGTTCTCACATCATACGGTAAGGGATTTACTTAATATCCTAGTGAAAAATTTAGACAGTTATATAAAATATTCTGCAACTCAGGGTATTTTTGGATACAACAAATATTAATATCAAAAAAGAGTATATAAATGGGATAGTAAAACATTAGCAGAGCAAAGACACATGTTTCAGTTAAATGTGAAACAGTTTGAAGTAAAGTAATTCAGATAGAATATAGAAACCGTATGTTTTACTACATTATAAGTCAGTATACTATTTTCTGATAATACATTTTATATTTTTGTATGTAACAAGGATATTTAAAAGCTTGCTTTTATAAAATTCTTATTCTATATAGGTTTTCTACATATTGTGCTAAAGAGAAGATCTAAGGAGTAATTAAAATGTATATAATAATAGAAATAAATGAAATTTATATTTTAGCACTTAGAGTACTATGCTTCAGTATATGGAAAATTAGTATTAAATAAAAATTACCAATCCCTAAATAATATAGCTAATTCCTAAAGAAAGTTATAATATTAAATAATTGTTCATAATAATAGTAATTATTTGACATTTCCTCATTTGTAATTCCCTAGGAGAAATACCATAAGTGCTAAAATGCTTATTTTCTTCATTGGTTGTTTCTATTAATTCAGAGAAAAAGAACATTTGGTGCTAAAATGATTATAATTTTTCCTACTTACAAACACAGAAGGTAACCAGTATGCATTCAAATGTCGAACAAATAAGGATAATAAAACAATAGCATTCCTACAAAGTAATTATTTCTGTGGGAATTTAACTGATTTCTTTCAGAAATCCTGTAATTCCAAGTATGTATGGTGGGGAGTTCTTTGGTATTTCATTAAACACCCTCATTCTCTGCTTTGCTTAAAAATCTTACTCCTAATTTGTTTATTAACCAAAAGAAAATGAAACAGTAGGGATTTGCCACCTCTTTCCTTTCAAGTCAATTAGACCTCAAGGCAAATGCATATTCTCACATAAGTATTAGCCTAATGTAAAAGCTGTCTTATTTGAGATAATTTGCCTCATTTAAATGATTAAGTCTAGAAAATTTAACAAGAAATATACATTGTATCCTCATATTTACCTATGACCAAAATAATCCTAATTTGCATTATAGCATTTCTATTTTGTTCTGTATGTACATATGTATATATAAATGAAAATATTTCTATCTTGTTCTATATGTATATATATATGTATATATATATGTATATATATATGTATAAGTGCAAATATAACTATATTAATATAATATATTATTGATATATATTTGAGAATATTTATCACAAGCTTAATAAATTTTGTGAATATAGAATTAAGACAGTAAGCCCTTACCTACAAAAGAAAGTTCTCTATTAATATTTACCCTTTTATATGTTTTTTAAGTCTATTGCACATTTCTTTAGATATCACTCATTCCAAGGAAAACATCCTAAGTAAAGATGTTGAATGCATGTATCAAATATCCTCCTACAGCTGTAGACCATACATTCAGTCTCTATGTTCTGGGTGGTTGTTTAGTTCTTTGCTAAGAAATGATAATGGTTGCTACAGACAACTGTACTGAAAAGTAAAGTCAACTTATATCTTAATTCCCTTTGGTTAATATTCTCACCCAGGGGTTCTCTCATTACTCTGATAAGGAAATAATCCTTTCAGAAATAACTGTCATGAGAAAGAGTTAATATGTTAAGACTGGGTTTGAATAAGTCCAACAAAAATTTTTAGTTACAGATATAATATCTCTTCTGAAAATGTATAAATTTTTATTATTATGTAGATTGGGAAGGTGAGTGTTTGAGTTTCTGGGACAGTGACAGTTAAACGAGAACACTCTGGTGCTATAAAAGTAGACCAACAGGGGTTTAAGTCATGTTATGTATCTTTTCTTTTTTTCTCGTAAATGTAAGACTGATTATTTAACAGCCCTAAATTTATCTCTATATTGAGGACATAATAGCAGTTGGTTCACAGAGATTTTGGAAGGTTAAAGGAGTTGTATGTGTTAGGCTCCCTGGCCATTACTTATACTGCCACTTTACTAGTAAAATTAACCAATAACTATGAGACTCTGGGCACTAAACTAGCTTACTATCAGGATAGTTCTAGAAGGCTAAATAAATTTTATATTATTATCAGGGATTGGTAAAATGTTGCTTGATTTTTTACTTTTATTTCATTATACAATTCAGAAAAAGGTAAATATAAAGTCACTTTAAGAGGTAACACTTTTAATCTTAAAAATCAGCAGTTTAAAAATTAATACTTAAAAATACCAAGAAAATGTTGTTTTGTTATACATTTCACTTGCTGGTGTTACTGAGTATTGAGAGTGTGTAAGATTCAATATCATGCTGTCATTTTCAGTTTTTTCCTTGTTAACCTTGTCTTGATGCCTACACAACTAAGTCAACATATGACAACAAAAAAGGGATTTTGGTGTTTTATTCATATATAAATCTATTAGATAGATATTTATAAGGTGAAACAAGCTTGGTGGATGGTTACATTCGACTACTCTTTTGATAGGTAATTTGTCTAACAATATCTTATTATTCATTTAACTAATAGACATACATATCCTACTACCTACATACCTTTATAGTCATACACTTTTCTACTATAGACATACAAAATAAAATTTATCAGTATCACCAGTACAAGCAAAATTAATGGTTGATCAATTCCTCTCTTAAGTTCATTACCCAAATCTTCCAAGTAGCATGTCACAGAAATGTAGTAAAATGTCACAACTAGAATTGTGACTTTGATGTAATTTATCAAGCTTACTTAGATTTTATCAATTCCACAAGTATGCATGTATTATACATATAGTAATTTTATGGATATACACTTCCATGACTACCAACATAATCAAAACTCATAATACTACCATTAAAAGAAGGCATATAATACAACAAATCACCTCCCAATACTTTTCTGTGCACTCTAACCATGTCAACAAACCAATTGTCTACTTTCACAAATTAGTTTAAAAAATTATATGGAAACACAAACTAACAAACCATAATTTTTATAGCATACTTGGTGTTATATGCATGACAACTTCTATGACAAAGAATGTATGTGGAGTCTCTTCTGGCTAATGGCAGTGTCACTTCATATTATGAATTTTCCATAGCTTAAGTATTTGGGGGAATAAATCCCTAAGTATACATAACATTTTCTAGGTTATAAAGCAAGGGTATATTAAATTCTACAACAAACCTCAGCAATCCTTCATGGAAGGCCTTATTCTTGTTTTATTTCTGTTGCTGTGATAAAATACTGAAACAAAGAACAACTTAGAAGATAAAATGTTTCTTTTAGCTCATAATTCTATATTGTAGTCCCTCATTATGGAGATGTCAATGTAACAGGAAAGATGTCATGTCACATCTTCAATCCTAAACAATTATAATAAATGTATGTATGCTCACTTTTTCACTTGCTCGGCTAGATTTTTCCAATCTATGTGGCTTAATATCACCTGCCTAAGGGATGGTATAATCCCCTGTGTGTTATACACCCACCCCTCACCCAAAACATGCCTGTAGGCCCACTATATAAGAACAGTCCCTAATTGAGACTCTCTTCCAGGATGATTCTAGGGTATAACAAGTTAACAAAATTAAGTGTCACAATCAATATCATCCTTTAGACCTCCTGGCATGGTGTGGGTAATGATGTAGTTTACTCTAAAATTTTGTCAGCGTTTAGTATACTCACTTATGCAATTCATTTTAATTAGCATTAGCAAGTTTCACTTGATATCATGAAGGCCCACTGTTTTTAATTTTCATTTGTAAGTTAGTGTTCATTATATTTTCACATTATATAACTCTCTCTCCTTCCCTCACTCCTCACCTCCCTCTCCCTCTCCCTCTCCCTCTCCCCTTTCCCTTCCCTCTCCCTCCCTCCTCTCCCTCTCTTCCTCACTTCCTCCCTTCCTCCCTCTCCCTCCTCTCAGTCCCTGATATAAGCTGGATACCTCTCAAACAAGTATTTTCTATTTTCTAAGCAGTGTTCTTTTAAACCCCTTCACAATGACTTTCACATAGTGGAATAATTGGTTTTAAAAGTCAACACGACATAACCTAGAGTCATCTGCAAACCTAGAATCATCTACAAAGATTATCAGTTGAGGAATTTTCTGGATCTGGTGCAGGTCAAACTGTAAGCATTTAGTAGGAAACTTTCTTCATTGCCTTAATTGAATTGAAATGAACAACTCACCATGAATGTGAACAGCATCATTTCATGAGCTGGATACCAAACTGCATGATAGTAGAAATATGGGTGAGATAAGAAAGGAAGAATGTATCAATTTTCTCTTTACTCTTGACTGTGGATGTGATATGACTCATTTCTTGAATTCCCAAAGTGGTGGCCAATATCCTGAAAGTTTAAGTCAGATAAACCCTTCTTCCCCTTGAATTTTTGGATTTGTTTCTTTCCTTTTTTAAAAAAAAAATTTTGTTTGTTTTTATGTCAGGTATTTGTTACAGCAATGGAAAACAAGCTACAACATAGAATACAGAAATGTATTAGGATGTCTAATATTTAGTGACACCAATGCTATGCTACTTCTTAGAACAAGTTAGAACATAAATTATTAAAGAAATACAAAAGCATTTATTAAATAGATTTTTGAGGTTAGTTCAAGCATATTTAAATTTATTATTATTATTCTTTAATCTTTTTTTTTTAAGTCCAGTCATTATCCCCATCCCAGTTTGCTCTCCTATTATTCCTCATTCCATTCCTCCTCCCTTGGTCTCCAAGATGATGTCCCTACTCTACCCAACCCCACCAGACCACCCCACTCTTTGGGGTCTCAAGTCTCTCGAGGGTTAGGTTCATCTTCTCTCACTGAGTCCAGACCAATCATTCCTCTGTTGGATATGTGTTGAGGCCCTCATATCAGCTAGAGTATGCTGCCTGGTTGGTGGCTCAGTGTCTGAGAGGTTTCAGTTATCCAGGTTAGTTGGAACTTCTGGTCTTCCTATGGGGTTGCCCTCTTCCTCAGCTTCTTCCAGCATTTTTTAAAGTCAGTCTCCTAAGAAAACTTAGATAAGAGGAAAGTTGTAAAGATTAATCCTTACAGGTTGAAACTGTGAAAGGTTGATAGTGTAAAACTAACGCCTTTCTGTCTTTTGATAGGTTCAGTTGCAACTGCCTGTCGTGATCCAGGAGTTCCCATGAATGGGACACGGAATGGTGACGGACGAGAACCTGGGGATACTGTTGTCTTTCAGTGTGATCCTGGATATGAGCTTCAAGGACAAGAAAGAATAACCTGCATTCAGGTAGAAAATCGATACTTCTGGCAGCCCAGCCCACCAGTCTGTATAGGTATGATTAAAGAATAATTAAAATTTTATAAATTATATTGCAATGATTAAGAACTGGTATTGGTGTTATTAAGCACTATCTTCAAGAAAAGTTGTTTATTTTAAGATTTCCAAGTATCTCAGAGGAGTATGTATGTACCCAGAATGTACAAACTTATAAAGGATAATTTCTAGTTTCTGAAGTTAAAGGTTCATAATTTTATTATGTTTTGAACAGCTTAAAAGTTTTAAAATGTGATTAGGCAAATCTGAAATAATGGTTCAGCCTTTATTCACTGGATAAATCTATTACCTTTTGCTTTAAAATTTAGTCACTTAGAATCTCTATGTAAAATGCACTATGTTGATTTAGTCTTTGTATTATTTCTTCTAAGAAGGTTATATCAGCAGCTATTTTAGAGCTTCAAAGGATTGGCTTTCCATTTAAGTCAGGAATATCAAAAGAACATCAAGTTTTGTTTTGATGATCTGAGGAGTGTCCGGACCTTGTTCCATGCTTTAACCTGTCTGACTTCTGGCTTCATACTTGTTTTCAAATCTCTAAGTCTCAGTGTAGAGATTCAAGATCTAGAGATCCTAGCCTTTCAGTACTAGATCAGAAAACAAAACAACAACAACAATAACAACAAAACAAGCTTTGGGAAATGACCATGTTATTTGATACAATCCTTAAGAAAATCTTATGATTTGTAGTATAGAATAGAGTTTATTCAGGGCATGGGAAAGGGAGTCAAGAGGGTAGTAGAGGCAGAGAAAGGCAGAGAGAGAGAGAGAGAGAGAGAGAGAGAGAGAGAGAGAGAGAGAGAGA
>NC_034606.1:14237638-14253753 GCF_900095145.1 Mus pahari | reverse complement strand
GAGGAGGAGGAGGAGGAGGAGGAGGGGGGACGAGGAGGAGGGGCAGGGAGAGGCCAGCCATGAGCATGTGGGGAAAATGGGGCAAAGGGACAAGAAGACAGAGCAAGAGCAATAGAGTATGAGATGAGCAAGAGAGAAAATCTTAAATTTAAGTAAATTGTTCAATATTAATATTTTCTACTCAACAAATGTCATCTTCAAGTTAACTTACAAAATATTTGCACCAAGCCAAGCTTACAGTGCTTACCTACATTTTTATTCATACACCTTTCACAATTTCATTGCACCACAACAGCTTCAGGAGGGATTCTACAACTTGCTCACTCACTATTGGATTTAAAGCAGTCAGGATAAGCAAATTTAGCATGTTTTCAATGACAAGCCTTATTTTGGTTCATTTATACTCAGCTTCTAATATATTATCGAATAAGTTTCACAGCAGTCTCTTTCTGAATTTCATGTAGAATTAGAAAGCATGTTTTTAGTACCTCAGTCAGCAGCAAAGGAACTCAATGAATTACCTGGGCTTGTTTGCCTCCATGTTGTAACAGCTTATGTAAAAGTTGCAAAGTCAAATGCATTAGTTACCTCTTGTTTTCCATCCACTGGGAACTTTATCAATAAAATGAGGAAATTACTAACTCTGATCAACCATCTTCTCAATGAAATTAAGCTAAGAAATTGTATTTTTACAACACATTTTCTATACCTTATAAGTAGGCTTTTAAAGCATAAAAGTCTCTAACATTGAAGCCTTAATTCTTCTTGCAGGCAAAATAGTAGTTCTAGGTCTCTTTTGTAGATAATAGGCAGGAACCAAGAGTATAGAAGAGGCTTAAAATCTAAGACAAAATAATGACAGCTTGTTCAGATTTTGATATATTTCTTTATGTAGCCAATTTACTATAGCTATGTTTTTCTATTGCTCTTTATACACTGTTGAAAGTTTTACATTATAAAATATTGCTGATTTATATTTATAAAATCTGTATCAATAAAATTAGGTAAGGGGAGCTATTTGAGAAATTTTTCTAAGAAAAGGATGGAAAAATGTTAAGTATATTTTCTTAAGGTATGAATATTCTTATTCACTACTTCATTAGCCTGTGAGACTATAAGCAAATTGAAGCTCTATATTCTAATTGAAAGTTTATTGCATATCACAAATATATGTTATATATTCTCAAAGATTTAACAAAATATTATACTTTTTAGAAAAATAATGAAATTCCATAAAAATTGCTGATAATTATTATTAATAGTCCAGGATATCACTTGATAGGATTTCCAGGACTATAACATTATACAATATTATATTCTTATGTAAAATCCTAAAATATTGAACAGAATTATACTGAACCTAAAGAAAAAAAACACAACTCAAACTAAAGTAAGTTTAGAGTATTCTGGAGAGGCTGTTATAAAATTCCATTTATAAACTGCGGTATGCTCTAGCTATAAGGACCTGAATCTAAGGGAGACAGTTGAGCACTAAATCTTACTTATGTGGAGCAGGGTGTGGAACATTTTTGTATGGACTATGGAACTGAGTATTATTTTTTTGGCAAAGGATAAGATAGCTTCAAGAAATGATATGCATTAGAACTTCTCTGAGGAAGAAAATAACTTAAAAAACTGTCTGAAAAATTGCTCAGGCTGCAGAAAGCTTGACCCCTACAACTGATAAGAAAGAACTCCATGATTGGAAATACTATGACAAAGATTAAACCCTGAACTTTTTAGAAACTCTGCAAGTATGTGTCTCAGACCTCAGAGAATAAAGCATTTTACTTGCATGTGAGAAAAAAAAAAAATCAGCTTCATAGCAAGTACCAAACAGAAGGACGTCATCTTTAGAGAGTTAATAGAATTCATTCCAACAAAATTGACAGTGTGAAGATTACTTTGACATTGCCAGAGGGAAAGTAGCTGCACTCAATATGAAGGTAAATAACAAAGACATTAGTGTGGGCGGGTTGCTGAGAAAGACAGTACATGAATAAAATTGAATTGGCAAAAAAATTAAGAAGATGGTAAAATAGATTCATAGCTGCTGCTCGTGTTTCTGTCACACACACACACACACACACACACACACACACACACACTATACTCAGAACAAACAAATCGTGCATGTCAAGATTCCAGAGAAGCCAAATGAAATTTAATTCATGGATGCCTTTGATTTTATTTTGGGAGTTTTATGATTAGACATGTAAGAAAGAAAAACCTAATGGATTTCTAACTGCTATTTAAAGTTGAAGATGTTTTAAAATAATTTTTATGTATTCATTGGCAGTCTAGGATTTATAAATCAGGGAGTTTTACTCTCTGGTTGGCTCTGTTGGATTTTCCCATAGAGCCATAGCTATGAAATACATAAGGGAAAATTTGATAAGGTAAATAATGTACTAAAAAGAGGTTAGCAGCCCTCATCCCTAAAGAACAGGAAAGTCTTCAGCAACATCCAGTAGGATTATGAGTATACATATAATTAACGTTCTTTGTTTATGAAGAATGCATTCATATATGTACATATGTATTTGCATATAATTTCTAGCAGTGCAAAGATTATTGTTTCAAGTAGCAATAAAGAAATCTGAAACCAAATTGATCCCATTCTATACACATAATCCCACTCCGTAACCCACCTTAAAGAATTAAAATGCTCATCATTCTATTTTTGTATGCATAAAACGTGCATATTTGCATTTGCTATTGTACACAGCTTTGTATATCTTACGTATTTGCTCAGCATTCATACATGATTTTAAAAGTCCTAAACAGAAACTAAGCTGTTATTTTCCACAGAACATTAAACCACTCATTAGGCTATACATTCATTCATATAGCTGTTAACCATTCTTTTCATAATCATTATGAAGACCCGTTAGCATGTCAACAAATATTTGTAGAAACATCACAAGCACCTGGAAAAATAACACTGTATAAGAAACCATCTTGACTTTATATGTAAGCGGTGAATGCTGACACATGACGATAGTATGCAAATGAAGAGACCATGAATATACAGGTTGGCTGCATGAGGTTGCTAGTGTCTCATAGCATGTTCAGGAAAGCTGAGGCTAAGTCTACCTCAGCCAAGAAGAAAACTAAACGTTTTTAAGTGTTCCTAGAGTCTGTGATACATTTCAAATTGTGAGTGAAACTACAAAAGTACACACATGAAAAACATTTCAAAAATGAGGAATTACATGAAGAGAAAATATGTAGAATTATAAGATACTTAGGGCCAGCATGATGACCCAGTAGGTTCAGGCGCTAGCTGCCAGTTTTGACCTCTGAGTTCAGTCCCCAGAACTTACATGGGAGAGAGCGAAAAACAAATCCAGGGAGTTGCCCTGTAACCTCCCTAAGTCTTGGTATAAATACACAAAATAAATAAATAAATTAATTAATTAATTAATGTAATTTTAAAAGTAATGTTGGTAGTATTTTGAATATAACATATTTATCCAAAGTGATTGTTGACAATATCACAAAGGGAACAGAGGTCAGGTGAGGCAGATGCACTACAACTGGGGCATTGTCTTTTAGATTTTACAGAACTACTACTGACTTAACATTTCTGTACTATGGTAAGATATTTACACTCAAAAGATAATTGTTGGAAAGAGAAGTCTGTCATTTTCACAATTCTAAAAGGAAAAAAAAAGTATCAATTTAGGTCAAGAAGTAGCAAGTAAAGAAAGTGAAGCATATATATGACATAGAGTCTTGATATATCTCCTTGATATGTTAGATAGGAAGATTTGCTAAAGAATGTTATACTCCATGTTTAGAAATACACATGGTGCCTGGCAATGGTGGCTCAGGCCCGTAATACCAGCATACCAGCACTTGGGAGGCAGAGGCAGGCAGAATGTGACTTAGGCCTGACTGGTCTATAGAGTGAGTCCTAGGACAGCCAGGATTGTAACACAGATAAACCCTGTCTTTAAAAAAAAAAAAAAAAATTCTTGGCTCCAAGGTCAAAGACAATGTTAATATAGCAATTTAGCAATACGCAGAGGCATTTTGACTTGAGTATTATATAACTTTTATATTTTATTATTTATGTGCCAATAGATTACCAGGTAGCAATAGCTGTAATACTTACGTGATTTGTAGTTCTGCCCAGAATTAAAACAAGATGAGATAGGAAAAGGAGTTTCCCATTATTAAAAAATGAGAGATAAATTCATGAATGTCAACATGTTCAATACAGATGATAGTAACAGAGTAAAAAATACAATGTAAACAATGCTGTATAAGAAACTCAGGAGAATACCCAGGCTACAAAATGAAGTAGAAATTTTCATGGCAGAACTGAAGTCTATGCAAATTCACTAGAAGAAATTGGACATCACATCCTAGAAAGTAGCTCATCAGATTTAAGGTGATGTCAGCATGTTAAAGGATAATTATGAAAAGCAAGGAAACTGAGTGGCCCTCAGTCAAATTGTGAACTTAGACAACATTGACACTGAGTTGACAAGATCTTGCCTTGGAGTTGAAAAGGTTTGTAGACAGAAAAAAAATCAAGGAGATAGTCTTTTCAGAAAGCAAAGACTAGAAAAAGACTTTTGGCTCTCCACATATGAAAGGTACTTGTGCCTTTCTGACAGAATTCATAGTACTAAATCTTAAGAGTTTTGCCTCAGGATTTATACTCAGGCACACTTTTTTTTTGCTATGACAAAAGAACAACAATATATAGAATAAGTTGAATCTATATTCTATATCCCAGATAGAAAAATCAACAAAAGAATCTGTAGTAATTGCCTATTTTTATCAATGAAGGAACTTTATTTAAGGAAAAATCATAGATTCATCGTAAGGTTCTTGAAAAAGCAAGCTCAGTTCCTAGATTATTACTCATTTTTACTAAATTATTTTTAAAGCCTCTTCTATAAGTATAAAAATGATATAAGGGAAGCTGTGCAAAGACAGCGAAATTCCAACAGAATTTAATACGCATAGACTTTTTATTTAAAAAGTATTACTTTGTAGGTGCAGAAAACAGAGAACACTAGAATACATTGAAAGAGACCATTGTAACAGGGTGAACATTGTCGGCCTAGTCTTGCATGTATTGTAAGAGCAAGGAAAGAGGAAATTCGCCTTTACAGAAAAGAATCACCAGAAATAGAAGAAAGAAAGAACACATGATATATCTCAGAGTTATTGGATGGCTCAGAGCATGTTGTACTCTGATGTCAGTTTCTTCTCAGGAATATCGGACGCTGGTGTGAAGCTGGAGATAGGATAAACATCAGAGGCCTAAATTTAAAAGGGAAGCTTAATCAAAGCTTGGATTACTAAAATTTTATTCAGGCTGGTCAAGGAATTTGATGAACAACTGATCCTTGGGGCGGGAGGGCTTTGCAGGGTCTGGTTTTGGTCTTCTTCTACAGAGATTATCTACATCGTAAGTTTCCAAGTTATCTGATGGGAAAGTATGATTTCTTATAATAATTTCTTTCCTTTCAACAACAAAAGGCTATGGATATTACTTAAACATCAGGGAAAATTAGATATTGCTAGGTCAAAACACTGGGAGGATAGAAAATGCCCTTATGAAGTTACATTTTATTTGTGAAAAAGAAGACATAGGGGAAACTGTAAAGTAAATAAAGGCTCTAGAGTACAGGAGAATTCAGGTCAGGCTGAGGGTATGTCCTTTCACAGAAGGACATTTTATTTCCAGATTCAGCAGACATTCGAGTTTGATGTATTCTGTCTAACCACTTACTAGCATATGCTCAAACGGTAGAAAAAGATGCAAGGAGTAAGGAAGCAGTGTGGGATCTCAATCTATACACAAGGATGGTGGCATGAAGAAACACAAGGATGGATTTTACAAATTACTGAATTCTATTGACTCTTGCCTCCTAGAAGGGAATTTCCTTTTCCCTCAAACTCAACATTTGCTGTCAAAGGATCTATTTACCTTTTGACTGAATTAAATCGTTATCTAGAAAAACAATTTTAAAAGTCAGACCAGAATGCCGATTATGTAGATGGAATCATAGGAATATTAGAATCCTCATACTACACTATGTTCTTCTCCATTCTTCTTTCTTGCCACCAAGGTCACATGTTACTTTTTAAAATATAATCATATTCCTTAAAAGGAAAAAAAAATCTCAGAATCTACCTGGAAACTATTTGTGCCTATCCACTGACAAATTACAGGAAATTATGTCTAGAGCAACAATAGAATCTGCCGTAATTGCCTATTTTTATCAATCAAGGAACTAGATTTTAGAAAAAAATCATAGAGTCACAGTAGTATTCTTGAAAAGCAGACTTGGTTCTTAGATTATCACTTATTTTTACTCAACTATTTTTAAAGCCTCTCCTGCAAATATGAAAAAAATGATATATGTGAAACTGTGCAAATATGCTGAACACTAGAATCCGATTCATTGAGTACCATTATGTCTTGTATGAGGAAGGATATTGCTGTGTAAGTCAAGCCTCCCTTATACTGGCTTTGAAGCCATTTATTATTAAAGGTTTTGTTTTACTTTGCTTCCTTTTTTTTTTTTTTTTTTTTTTTTTTTTTTTTTTTTTAGTAACTTTCAGGTTTCTTTCCAAGAAACCATGGAGAAACCATCTTTTAATCCCTCCCCTGACGTTTTTCAGTTTACTTGACACAAATGAAATTTTTTGTCCTGTGTTCAATATTTTAGTGAATTCCTTAAAAGGTACACAGCCTCCCGGCATCCCAGCATCCTGTGCTGTTAAAATGAAGTGTGTGCAATCTCACATACCCTCAAAGAAATGTTTTCACAAATATTGACAGCTAATGGATTTTATTAATCTCTTAAGGTATTTTGTTTGCTTGTTTAAATTAAAGCACCTTGTGGAGGCAATTTAACAGGATCTTCAGGCTTTATCCTTTCGCCAAACTTCCCTCATCCGTACCCACACAGCAGGGACTGTGATTGGACCATCAGTGTCAATACGGACTATGTTATCTCCTTGGCATTTATCAGGTGAGTTCCTAAACCTTTCTGTGTATAAAATCTTTTCTGGTTAGTTTGCTCTGGCATTTGTACTTGGTAAGTTGTTATTTCTTTTAATAATGAATGCCAACACTAATACTTTACAGTGCATGATTTAAAGCTCTTGTTCAGAGACCAGCAGTACTGTAGGGCGGGGGTGAAGAGGGTGAGAAACTTCACCAGATATCCCGGGTGGGAATGATCCAGAGGTCTATTGCATAATAAACTTTGATCCCAATTATTTTTAATTTCTCTCTGTACTTAATACCACTAGTTTAAAAAAAATCAGCTGCTTTTTTTATTCTGTAAGATTAAGCAGTCAGTGATTCAATGTTTTTGGTTTCATATTTTCTGCAACAAAACTCTTTTCTGTTGCAGTAGTAGTCCTGATTTGGAAGATTCTAATTGCTTTTCTTTTCTTTCTTTCCTTCTTTCCTTCTTCTTTTTTCTTTTCTTTTTTTTTTTTTTTTTTTTTTTTATTTTCAAAAGGCAAAGTTACAAACCCCTGCCACACTCAGTAGCCGTTCTCAAAGCACAAGAGATTGGCAAGATTTTTTTTTTTTTTTTTTTTTTTTTTTTTTGTATTATTTGGAAAAAAAATAAGAAGACTTGGTTTCCTTATGGGAAACCCATATTTTATCACATAGTATGACGTATTTTGATTTAAGATTAGGGGATGCAGGAGCTGGAATTTTAGGCCAGAAACAGAGTTGTCAACCTGCACAGACACAACTCGAGTTCAGGCGCCAGTACCTCAAAGCAGGCAAGATAAGGCTAAAGATTTCAGGGGAGCGGTGGGAGGATAGGTTACATGTTTGCAGTGTTTAAAATGCCAGAGTCCTTCTGAATTGGAAGTTTTCTTCATGCTTACAAGCTTTGCTATAACCAGTAAGCTGATTCTAAGAATCACAGCTGTTATTTTTATCTCCAGTACTTTAAAAAAGCTTGGTATTTGTGTAAAATACTAAGCTCAAACATAAAATATTTTCTAATACATTGAAGCCAAGTTGTAAAAACATGTAAGTTGAAGTCACAAAAAGTTAGCGAAATATGGAATTGCTATTTTTATAATTCATATTTGTTAATATGAATACTATATTTACAATTCATGTAATTCATATCAATTCAATAATGTATATTTGTTGATTCCAAGACAATGAGAGTGAGATGGTTGGTTATTGCAGAACATTATTACAAGGACTTCCATGGTAAATAAGATTATTACTCTCATTTTTTACTATTGAAAAAAAATTGCATTTTAAGACAATATAAATTATCAATATGTTGGATACACCACTTTCCTTCTTATAAATTAAATTAGCATTGTTCTAATAGAAAAATATACACATACATATTTTCATCAGAACAGAATCAAATAGAGTATTTTACTGAGTAATTTAAAAGCAATATTTACATTTATTTTTTATTATGATAACTGATATATTTTAAAGGGCTGTGTTTTCATTAGCAATGAAAAGAGTTTTATTACACTTTTAGTATATAAAATACATGGCAAATTAAAAGCGAATATCTATTTTACTTTACTAATGTAAAGCATTACAAAATAATGTGTAAGTTAGAAAGTGAAGAAATAAAGCTCAACTATATAGCTTATTCCCAAGGCCATGCCATTTCCCCAGATATCCCATTTACCTGGGGTTCCTCTTACATATGCTTTCAAAATGTGCCTTCTAAATATCAAGACGACTTTCTCTTTCCTACTGCTTATTGGTTAGTCATGGCCAGTACATGTTTTGTTCTGTTCTGTTTTGTTTTGTTTTGTTTGTTTTGTCAGATAAACTTTTACATCAGACTTATTTGTTAAGATCTATTGTTCTTTGGCTCTACATCTGCTTTGTTAACCCTTTTAGTAACATCCCCTCTCCATTCTGGTTCAGTTTTAGCATAGAACCAAACTATGACTTCCTCTACATATATGATGGCCCAGATAGTAATAGTCCATTGATTGGAAGTTTTCAAGACAGCAAGTTACCAGAAAGAATAGAGAGCAGCTCAAATACCATGCACTTGGCTTTTCGGAGTGATGGATCTGTCAGTTACACTGGATTTCATTTAGAGTATAAAGGTAAGTGTGCACATTCAATCGTAGCATCCTGATTAAACTGGAATTATGTTTATGGGGTAATAATTTTGCACTGGATGTTGCTAGCTTTAGTTGTATGTGCTGTGTAGAGCTTAACTCACAAAAGAACTCTCAATGTGGTTTCCCATCAGTGAGAAGGAAATTAGCATTTCTCTAATTACTGTCTCAAAGATATGTAAGTGGCAAACAGATTGCTAATTAGTATATTGTGGTAACAGACTGAGGCCACAAAATATTGAAAGATAAAAGTTACTTCATTGGAAGGACTTAGGTTTTATTAAAGTATTTTATTTCCGAGATTTCTTTCAGCAAAAGAGAACAAAGAATAGAATTCTATTTCAAAAATGTTTACTATTTTAAATATTTTGATATTAATAAGAGCATAATGTAGTGATAGCTATATCTGAAAAATAATTTTATAGTTGTTTATAATGTTCATTGATATTTTATAAATTTTGTCTTCTGAATCATAGACTATTTTATAACTTAGTGATTAATAAGATCTTTTTAAAGCTCAAGTTAATACATAAGATATAAATTGTATTCATTTTTTGGGGGTTTCCATGTGGTATTTTCATATAAATATGTATCATGTAATATTTAAATCTGTCTCCTCATATACTTTATTTTTGTAGATTTTGTAAGTGTATAGCTGTGCAGTGGTGCAGTCACCCATGTGATTGGGAACTGAGACCAAAGGAGAGCACATTGTTTGCTGCTCTTCTGCTTTCTACCTTTCTCTCATTAGATAGGGTCTCTCTCTAAACCTGGAACTCTAAAGATTGCCTAGCCTAATTTCTAACCATCCTCAATATTCCACTTCCATCCCTTACACTCAGTATTGAGGTCCTAAGTTGTCTTGCGGCTTTTACTAGTGTTTTAAGAATGCAAACCAGGTCCCTGTATATCCCTAGAAAGTGTTCTTCCTCACTGAGCCAGTGACATAGACCCAACAATAATTTTAGTAACAAAATTATGCAGAAGAAAGTAATTTTAAAGCATCCACCCAATGAATACAGTTGATATAGTAGCATATCTCTTTACAAAAACAGTCCTTTATTATTGTTTTTAAAAGTCAAATACCACATATACAATGTAAATTCTTTTTCTATTTGGTGTCAGATCTGAGGTTCTTCTGTTTATAACTTCTGATATAAGAAACTTCCAAAAATTCTGTTGGATCTGAAAGTAGAAAAAGGGAAAGTTCATAGGTCAGCAAGTAAAAACATTTATTATCATTTGGGAAAGCATGCAAAGATGCCAAGGCAAGTGACAAATCCTAAGCATAAGTATGGTTAAAATGTGATTTCAGTTGGAACTTGAGCATTCTGTAGATCATCCATTCTACAGGGTTAGGTAATAAATTGCCTGTCCGTAGAAGAGTGAACCAGCTACTTGCACAGGCAATATGTATTTGGGGTTAGAGCTCTTTATTGGAATTTCCTGCAAGTGTTTGTTGATCTGAACCTGAAGATGGCAAGATTGTTTTTTCATAAGTTGGCTAAAATCATAATTGTGGACTCCACAGTCAGTGGTATTTATAAGAGTTGGTCTTGAACACCATATGACTATCTCTACTGAGAAAGAGGGTCTCCCTGCCCCACCTGGGGATCCATCCCATATATAGTCACCAAACAGAGACACTATTGTGGATGCCAACAAGTGCTTGCTGACAGAAGCCATCATAGCTGTCTTCTGAGAGGCTCTGCCAGAGTCTGACAAATATAGAGGTGGTTGCTCTCAGCCAACCATTGGACTGAACACAAGGTCCCCAATGGAAGAGCTAGAGAAAGGACCCAAGGAGCTGAAGGAGCTTGCAGCCCAGTAGGAGGAGCAACAATATGAACCTACCAGAATCCTCAGAGCTCCCAGGGACTAAACCACCAACTAAAGAGTACACATGGAGGGACCTGTGGTTCCAGCTGCATATGTTGCAGAGGATAGCCTTGTTGGACATCAGTGGGAGGGAGCCCTTAGTCCTGAGAAGGCTTGATGCCCCAGTGTAGGGGAATGCCAGGACATGGAAGCAGAAGTGGGTGGGTTGGTGAGCAGGGGCAGGGGGTATGGGATAGATGGTTTTTGGAGGAGAAACCAGGAAAAGGGATAACATTCGAAATGTAAATAAAATATCTTTTTTTTTTTTTTAAAGAGGGTCTCCCTACCCTTTGCTAGGACTCTGACAAATAGCTGGGAGTAAAATTATAATCAACTCTTGGAATAGCTTTCAGGCATCCTTGCTTTATAATTCTTTGAGAGTATGTCATTTCTTCATTCTCACTCCTTCCTTCCTCTAAACCTTCCCATGCCCTCTGACCCCCTGCTCCCATTCAGATTCATGGCCTCCTTTTAAGCCTTGTAATTTTAAAGCTTATGTCCTCCCAAACCTGGACTTGGTGTTTAACTGTTCCTTTTTTGAGTTCATATATATATATATTGATACTTTCTAACTGTGGCATCTTGAATACATATCATCCTATAAGCTTATATATTTGAATATTTAGAAGGTTCAGGTGTAGCCTTGTCGAAGAAAGGGTTTCACTAAGGGTGAGCTTTGAGACTTTTAACAACCATTCTAGGCCCAGTCTCTCTTTTACTTTCTTTCCCTGATGATGAATGCAGCTCTGAGCTACCACTCAAGCACAACGAGTATTGCCACACTCCTATCATGCTTCCTGCCATGATGATAATGGACTAACTGTAAGCAAATCCCCAGTTAAATGTTTTTCTTAATAAGAGTTGTCTTGGCCATGATGTCTCTTCACAGCAGTAGAACAGTAACTAATGCATCTATTATACTATCTATACTCATACAACCATTACATTCATCGATAATATATTGCTGGTTTTCTTTATTCTTTTAAGAGTTTAACAATATTATTTGTGTGTATTCATATGTATGTATGAGTGTGTGTGTGTGTGTATATATATATATATATATATATATATATATATATATATATATATATAATTATACTCCTGAATATACCTGTATTATAGTTATTTTCTGTTTTGTTTCTGATAGATAGGTTATTCTAATTTTTACTGCTGCAAAGGAATCATGTAGAAAAAAACATTTGTGGATCTTCATAACTATATATGTAAGAATCTTACTGAGACTTTTGTGTTTGGGGTAGCTGGACTATTGAGTCAAAGGGTATAAATTCTTCAAATTAATTGCGTATTGCAATGCTTTAAAAAGTTATTTTGAGGTTTTTCCCATTCACACTAAACTTCAGAGGGTTAGAACTTGAGAAATGTCTGAGATTTGAAAAGTCAGTTACTTTGTGAATTTTAACGATGTTAACCTCACGTTTATTAGGTTACTGGTGTTTTATAAATTCTGCCCAAGAAGTATTAAGTTGAGTCTATCTCTCTCTTTTGCACATTGACAGCTTCTTGTTGGATTTGTGCATTGTTACAGTCACAAAATTTGTAATTTGTTTATTTTATTTATAGGAAATGTTTTATGTTATGGGAGTTCATATGGTATCTATATCATTTATGTTACAATTAATATTTGAATTCCACTTTTGGTTAAAATTGGGCATCCTTCTTTATCTCTGTGTTCCTATGTTGTACAAGCATCTAAAATTTTGTATTATATTTAATTTTCACTTTCCTTCATAATTTATAATTTTTATGTCTTATTTGAAAGTACCATTCGACAAGACCACACCAAAGTGTGCATGCTATAGTCCAACAAAGAAGGGGAAAGAAAATAGTCTCAAAAAGTAGAGGGAGAGAAGGACCTGAGAGGGAGAGATGAGAGGGGAAGAAAACAAGGTTCTGGTTCAGATAAGGAATGAGATGGGGGAGAAGTGCAGAGGGTCAGGAATTTGAAAGGAGGTCTTTGCAGTGAGGGAATGGGAACTGAAAGTAGCCACTAGAATGTCCCAGATGGTTCTCAGGACCCAAGAGGGAGGACGTTAGCTGCAATACCCAAGAGGAGATAGAACTTGTACAGACCATATCCAGTGCTACTCATCCACCTCAAAAATATTAAACCAGATTGCTCCTGTCAAAAAGGAAATGCAGGGACAAAGAGTAGAGCAGAGACTGGAAGAAAGACCATCCAGAGACTGCCCCACTTAGGAATCCATCCCACATGTAGACACCAAACCCAGATACTATTGCTGATGTCAAGAACTGCTTGCTGACAGGAACCTGGTATAGCTATCCTTTAAGAGTCTCTGCCCCTTGGTTCTGTGGAGGTTCAGTGACTAAGCATAGGGGAATGCTAGGGCACTGAGACAGGAGTGGGTAGGTGGATGGAAGAGCACCCTCATAGAGGCGGTGGGGAGGGAGAGGATAGGAGATTTCTGGAGGAGAAACTGGGAAGGAGGATAACATTTGAAATGTAAATAAATAAATAATCTATTGGAAAAAGCTACTTTAAAACAGAAAAAAGTGCTAATTTCATTTCAAAGTTTCATACATGTCTTCTTGTAATTATTCCAGTGTTTAGAGCTGTACTTTCCAATTTACAGCCATTAATTTATGTGTGTTTATTTTCTGTAGAACAATACTCTAATTTTATGTTTGCTGTGTGACTAATCAAGTGCTTTAGCACCACTTTCTAAAAGATAATGCCATTTCTGTCGACTATCATGTCCCTGTGTCATCTTTTAGCTTTCTAGTCTGTTCCACGGGCTACTGTTTTGAGTTTCAGAACAGTAGGACAGCCATGAAAAGTGTACTTTATTTAAGTCAGATTATTATTTTTTATTGGTGTGTCAAAGTATCAACAGTTTTGATTAAAACAAGAAAATGTTTATTTTAGATCATGTCTTCAGTGTTTTCCAACCATATTACCCTGGCTACTGAACAGTGGTTAGGCAGGACTATCGCCTTAGCTGCAGACATTGAGTTTCTCACCTCATAGTAGCTTGGAAGCAAAGAGAAACAAGGGAACTTAGTGTGAGATGCAGTCACAGTCCTTCAGGGCATGTGTCAAAATATCAACAGATTTGATTAAAACAATATCCCTTGCCCTGGTTTACCTGCTTATCCTCACCTCCTGAAATTTCAACAACAGCTCCTTCAACTGCTAACTAAGCCCAAAGCAATGAGCTTATAAAGAATATTTAACCAGAACAGGTTTAGTTTAGATTTTTGTGGGTTTCTTTTGTTGTTTTTTAAAATTTTGTCCTTGATGCCTGTCACAACATTTTCAACCTTGAATTTATTTTTAGAATTGAGCTTCTTCTACACATCACATTTGATTGCCACCATGTTGAACTAATAAATCATTTAGGAATAAATTGATGTATGACATTTAATCTTCTCATCTATTAATACAACCAGTCTCTCAATTTACTCATGTTTTCATTAACATCTTTCAGTAATGGTTTATAATCTTCTCTATAAGTTCTTTCACACTTTAATTAAAATGTCATAGACCTAACAGGTAATAAGCAATGTCTTTATTATTAGATTTTTCTGATTGTTCTTAAGAATGAAGACATACTGACAATATTTCTTCATATATTTCAATTTTCTTAAACATTTTATTGATATAATATTTTTGTAGTAGTTTGGTCGGTCCACATAAACAGAGTTACTTCTGTTTTTTTCTATTCTGTTTCTATTTCATTTCTATTTCTTTGCTTTTTAATTATCTGTTTTGGAATTTCAGTAACATGGTAAATGTCAGCAGTTCTCAACATCAATCATGTATTCTAGATGATAATTTTAAATGACCTATGTCAAACCTGTAGGTGTGATGGTTACTCTTGATTGGGAGCAATGCTAATAAAGACTTTTTTTTTTAAATACCTTCTATACTCAGGCTCATTTTGAGTAAATATGCATTAAAATCATTTTCTTCTGTGAATAACATTTTTGAAAAAAAACAAATTTAAGTAAATTGCCTAAAGTCTTATGACTTATCAGAAACGTGATTCCATTTTTATCCCAATAGTCTTATCTCTTATCCATTGAGTAGTGTTACCTTAGGGTATTATTTGAAAGTTATAAGTCCCTTCTTCCTATAGTCTACTAAAGGCTTCCACATATACTAAAAAAGGAATCGTAAGAGCCAAAATGCTGTCCAGTTTATTCACATCCTGTAAGTTTATTCCCTAAAGGGGTCATACACAAGGGAACTATGAAATGATTTGTTTGTCACTTGATTGATTTTGAGCATTGCAAAAGAATTTTTATTTAGCTATTTGTTTGCTTGCTTTCATGTATGATAATTAGGAAAACATTATAGTAACATTCTTGGGATGTAAGCACCTTTAGAAATGTATTGCTCCTCTCTGTTGTTTGAATATATATATATATATATATATATATATATATTCAAACAACATATATATATATGTGTGTGTGTGTGTGTGTGATATATGGTGAACAGCTTATGCATACACACACATACACACACACACACACACACACAAGGTGAACAGCTTATGCATACATCTGGAAAGAAGGAAAGGAGGAAGGATGAGAAAGATGAGAGAACTAAATAAGGAAGAGGTGTCATTACTTTATACCTATATAAGGTTCTACTGTGGATTCTAATTTAGGAAACATTGCCCAAAAGCTGTAGAATGAAAGATACAGGAATAGTATCTCATAGAAATGCTCAGGGCAACTGTGTCAATTGACTGTAGCATAGTTACTCTGAAAACTAAGCCTCTCTTCCTCACAGTCCTCTCAAATATTATTATGAAACAATTTTCCATATACCCTTGCAATTCTACAGATGAAGCCTATATGCCTTATCTTAGCTAATTCAAATTCATGCTTACACTTAGTGTGCATTCTATAAAATGTAAATTAAAACATAACAGAAGAAGCTTAGAAAAAATTTATCACCTAATATATTTTACTTAGAAAATGAAAGAAAAAACTCATCCTTCTTGTTTTTTTTTTTCTGTTTTGCATAATGTATCTTGGGCATTCTAAGTTTCTGGGCTAATATCCGCTTATCAGTGAGTGCATATCTAGTGACTTCTTTTGTGATTGGGTTACCTCACTAAGGATGACCAAGA
>NC_034606.1:14230044-14237348 GCF_900095145.1 Mus pahari | reverse complement strand
GCGGGTGGGGGGGGGTATAGGGAACTTTCGGGATAGCATTTGAAATGTTAATAAAGAAAATAATAATAATAATAAAAGGTTAAAAAAAGAGAAAAAAAAGAAACAAATATAAATCAGAACGGAAGAACAATTCATGATGAACACAGTGACTGTTAGTAAAGGTATTTTTTAGAGGAAGTTTTGTGGACAAATCTTTAAAACTAAACTTTCATGGATTGACAAAAGACATGTTCATAGTTGAGTAATAAAACATGTAACCATTATTCAAACTTAAAAAAAAGGAAAAAAGTCATTTTTTTTGATCTGCTCATCACAATAAAGCAAACATAATATAGTATTTCTAAAAATAGTTCTTAAGTTTTTTGATTCATAACTTGTATCAGGTATTTCCAATTTTTCCAGATGTAAATGCTATGGCACACATAGTAGTATACAAGGACAGTATTATTTTAAAAACTGTTCACCAAGTTTTTTAGAAATGCATAAAAATCATTAGACAAATGATTTCATTCACATTGAACCTAGCAATAAAAAATCACCAAAAGCAATAATATAAATATGTCAATATGCTTCCTGAGAAAAGCCAAAGTATTTGCATTATAGATTGAATGCCTCATTATTCAAAGTAAAACACTTCAACAAGGTTATGTATACTTTGTAGAAGAAGGTTAGAAAAAGTAACACAAAATATATTAATATTTCAAATACTAATTCAAACCTTCCTTTCTCCACAAACTAACTTCAACTTGAGAAAAAGGTTAGGTTACTGTTCCTTTTTAAATTGCACTGTATTTTTCTGCCTTATTCACAGACAATAGGCAGAATGAGAAAATTACTCTTACAAAGTAAGAAAATTAACCTCTACATACATGAAGATCCAATATTACTGAACTAGTTCAGTAATCACCCTACTGGATCTTTTCTAAAACCAGTATTTTTAGAATACTGTATACTAAAACTCTCAGTGGTTGTTTTCAAGACTTTCTGGATATATGATTGTCCTTTAATAATACTAGTGTCCCTTGTAAAAATTGTGTTTTGTTCATAACTCACTCACACACACACACACACACACACACACACACACATATATGCATGCATGCACATGCACAGAGACACATTGTATCATTTTATATTATTTATCATACTTAGCATAAAATTATATGTAATTGTTATTTTGTACTTTTCAGAGATGAATAATAGAAATATCGTAATGATCAATACAGACATAAGTATTTTAATACTAAGTACATACTGTACCATGGTATCTAAAGTGAACCATGCTCAAACAAGTAGATACTTAGGACCTGTGAAGTGCAACATACTTGAACAGTGTCTGGCCATACTTTGTTTTATTTGTGTCGAAAGTTTAGTTTACTATACATTTTAAAATTGCATTGTTGGGTTTTTTTGTTGTTGTTTGTTTTTGGTCTTTTGGGGTTTTGTTTTGTTTTGTTTTGTTTTGTTTTTGCCAGGAGAATGTTCAGTACATAGAAAACTGAAATGTTGCTTTTAAAGAAATTGCTGATAAGTTGACTTCATGAATGTTGGACCCATAGACACAGCATACCTTGTTTTGTGAGGCTATTCCAGTTTGAACCCTGAAGCTGACACATGAGAAGGAATTTTTGTGAATGTGTGGATGTGTGTACATGTGTTTGTTCCTGGGCATAGGAAGAGATAAAGTCACTGAACTTGAATCAGATTTAAATGTATTCAGACTGCATGTTGTAGCACATGATTTTCTTTTCACACAATCAGTTCTGTGCTCTCTTTAAACAGAGTTGCCATAGCTGCTGTTCTTCAGGAGATGAGCATCCTATAAAAGAATCACAGAAAAAAAAAATGTATCTCAAAGCAATTAATATACTGACGCTATTTTACAGCAAAACTCCGGGAGTCCTGCTTTGATCCAGGCAATATAATGAATGGTACCAGACTTGGAATGGATTATAAATTGGGGTCCACTGTCACCTATTACTGTGATGCTGGCTACGTCCTCCAAGGTTATTCAACACTCACTTGTATCATGGGAGATGATGGAAGGCCTGGATGGAATAGAGTCCTACCAAGTTGTCACGGTAAGAAATACAAATTTTGACAACTTTTATTATTACATAAATTATTCTTTTTTTTAAAAAAGTCATGAATCTAAAATGCAACTACCAGGGTGCTATAGGCAATAGAAAGAGTTTATGAAGTGTTGAAAAAAAGAATTTCATAACAAAATTCTTTAGAAGAGTGCGTATATTCTTATCTGTCTCTATGGAAGTATAGTTGTATAGCAAGGGAGTTGTCTCAAGGCACAGGTATTTCAAAATGTTTTGGTTTTTTGCACCATCTGGATTAAGTGATAATTTGACACAATTAGATAATTCATTAACATGTTATTGATGTAAACATTTATTTAAAACAAGGAAGAGAATAATATGTACTTCTCTAAATAAGGAGGAATCTAAAAATAATAATAATATAGTGTTTTAAAACTGTAACATTACATACAACTCTGTATAAAAAGGCCTTTCAGTAACAAGCAAAGCTCTCACTGTAGAAGAGTAATACAGACATGTAAGTCAGTTGAATGACCTTAATGCATTGTGCCAAGGTGCACACAGGCTATTACAAAATGATGTCACCTGGAAAAGAATTTCCAAGTATGAGTACCACCAGTGAGTCATAAAATCAACCCATTTAGTCATAACATTAATTTTATAATAGATATAGAATTGAATCAAATATAATTGAATTATAAATAAAAGAGAAAAATATTCAATCTAACAAAACAAAGCAAAAGAACATTTATTTTGGGAACTTTTAGATGTATGAACAGATATACAAATAAAATAGATATATTTGAGCTCATGTGCATAAATGGATGTGTGTATAGCCATGAATCTATTTGATTGTGTGTGGTGTGCATTGGGCCATTCTATAAAAGTAAATATATTATCTTAGATTTTAGTTTAAGAAATAAAATAAAGAAAAGAATCCTTAATATGATAATGAAATGAGAGTATTGTCATTGTCTAGCATACATCTAATTGTTCTTGTACAATATGTTCATTTGACATAATTATTTATGCATGATTATGGATTTATCCAAGTTATTTGATCTCTTTAAGTTTATTTTCTTTTCAAATTAGGATATTTCATACTTACCTTCACGTTTGTCTGTGCAAAAAGAATCAAATTCTGCTACCAGGTTGCAATCTCAAAATTTAGGAGACTGAGGTATGTTAGTTCTCAGTGAACCTGGGATAAATAGCAAATTTCATACTCATAAACAGTTAACTAAATAAAAACATCTAGTGAGATAGCTCAGTCATAGTTTGAACATTAGTGATACATTGGTAAGTAAATTCCTGTGAAACAAAATTATTTAGAAATACCTATTGTGGTGGTTTAAATATGCTTGGCCTAGGGAGTGGCACTATTTGGAGGTGTGACCTTGCTGGATGATGTATATCACTGTCAGGTAGGCTTGGAGACTCTTCCTCAGCTGCCTAGAAAACAATCCGTTCCTGGCTTCCTTTGGAAAAAGATTTAAACTCTCATTCTCATCAGCACCATGCCTACCTGGACATTGCCATGCTTCCTGCCTTGAGGATAACGGAATGAACCTCAGAACCTGTAAGCTGCCCTCAATTAATGTGGTTATTTATAAAAGTTCTTGGTCATGGTGCCTGTTCATAGCAATGGAAATCCTTACTATAACAGAAGTTTGTACCAGGAACTGGGGCATTCCTCTGAAGGCCCAGCCATGTTTTTAATTGGAGGACTGTGGATATTGGGATTTGGATTTGGAAAGTCAGGGATTGCTTTAAGTGGCACTTAATGGGCCATGTTATAGGAATATGGAAGCATCAGTGCTGAGCGTGATTTGTACTCTGAAGATCATTCTTCTGTTGTTATGGAGAAGAATGTGGCTTTTTGCCCTCATCTGCAAATCATGCCTGAAGCTGAGAAAAAGAGATTTTGGGTCATGGCATTGACAAAAGAAGTGTCAAATCAATCAAGTTTACACTTTATCATGATGGTTCACTCTTCAAGGAACATTCTAACAAGCAATCAAGAATTGCAGCTTAAAAATAAAAATAAAAAAAAATACAAGATATATGGTTCAGAGAATTAAAGGGGCACCAGAAAAATGAAGTAGAGGTGATTTCTGTGTTCAAGAAGATAAACAGATTAAGGAAGGGACTTGTGATTCTAATTTTGGCAAGAACCCACCCAGCTAAGCTTATTGTTTATGTTTGTTGTTGAACAAGGAATAGTTTGAACTTTTAATCAGGAATGAATTACAATCCAGAAATAGAGGGCATACTTTTAATCCAGATTTTGAATCTGGAAGACTTAGGCTTTTGATTCAGATCTTGAGGTATAGTGGCCATGAAAAGCTTAGGCCCTACCACAGTAGTGCATGCCTTTAATTACAGGAAGCTGGTGATAATAAATAAGGGGGTCGTGTTCCAACTCCAGCAAGCGACAGAACTAGATAGCTTTAGAAGCAAGAATAGAAGGGACTACTGGAAATATTGATGCTGGTTAGGTGGAGCTAAGAAATTATCTGTGATTAAGAAGAGACCAGCGTCACTGAGGTGAAATATTAGGGGAAGAGTTTTCTGACAGCACAAAGAAGCTGTGTTCCAGAGATAGCTAAGGTTGTCCCTAATGCTACAGCTATACTTGGGAATGTCTAAGAGTCACCCAGCTGGTACTGGTTTTGAAGGGATGAAGGGGTCATGAAGAACAGCTGAGGTTTGACACCATAAGAGGCCACGAAAGGTTACTGGTGAAGATGGAGTCTCATTTGCAGTTCACAGCCCAGTACTGAAAGGGTCATACAAATAAATGAGCCTATAAGGGGCTATTGGTGAAGCCTAGTTGCAACAGAGGATCCCATTGTATTGGAGATCATGTCAGTGCCATGGGATGACCACCAAGAACAGCCGCAGAGGGGTGGAGTCAACCAGATCCTTGAGTGCTAAAGATCAGACCTGGAGAAGTGACCTAAGCCCTTTTGAAGGAGTCCAGAATGTCATGTGAACAAGAAGCTGTGGAATAGAAGTTACTATGGAGACACCAAGATTTTTAGAGATGCCAGAACTGTGGAATATCTCCCGAGGAAAGCTGCTAACAGTGGAACTAGCCCAAATGAAAGCAGTGTGCTGCAGTCATCAAAGCAGAAATCAGTTGAATATCTGAAGAGAGCTTTGATATCAGACTCGGAGATGGTGACTATGGACTTTGCCCAGCTGGTCTTTGGTCTTGCTTTGGTTCAATATTTCTCACTATGACATTTTGGAATGGTAATGTATAGCCTGTGATGTTGGAGGTATGTGATCTGCATTTTGATTTTGGTTTTATAGGGAATTATAGTTAAGTGATGGGATGAACATCAGAAGAAACCTTGAACTTTGGACTTTTAACATTATTGAGACTGTTATAGACTATGGGGAGTTTTGATGTTGGATTAAATGTTTTAGCATATATTGTGTTTAGGTATAGCTCATATAGATTCACTTATTTTAATAAGCTTATAGGGGTCAATGAATGGAATATGGTGGTTTGAATATTCTTGGCCCAGGGAGTGGTACTATTAGGAGATGTGGCCTTGTTGGAGTGGGTGTGGCCTTGCTGGAGGATGTGGGGCTGGACTTTGAGATCCTCCTCCTGGCCACTTGGAGTCTGCTCCTGGCTTCCTTTGAATGAAGATGTAGAACTCTCAGTTCTACCAGCACCATGCCTGCATGGACACTGCCATGCTTCCTGCCTTGATGATAATGGACTAAACCTTAGAACCTATAAGCCAGCCTTTATAAGAATTCTTGGCCATGGTGTCTCTTCACAGTATTGGAAACCCTAAGACATGTATATTCCCTGGTAAGCATACCATGTCTATTATATATTTTCAAGACCCCAGTTAGCCTAGGTGGAATCCTCTGATATTATAGCTGAACTTTGGATTAATTTTTAATAATTTATTAGACTTCTGGTTTCTATCTGTGCCTGGAGCTGACCCTGAGCCACAGCTCTCCATACCCAAATTCCACCAAGGGAGAGCTGGTCTCCCAGGAGTGCTGACACACCTGAGAGCACAGGTGAGACCACCAGTTCTGCTCAAATTCCTGGCCCAAGAGGAACCCTTTCAGAGCCAACAGATCACAGGAACCAAGGAACAGCCTGGGACAGGATCCTTCTGTGCTCCGGGGGCTGACCCTGTGCCACAGCTCTCCATACTCAAACCTGATCTCCCAGGAGTGCTGACACATATGCTTACAAGAGGGACAAGCCACAGTCAGAGACAGCAAGACTAGCTAACACCACAGATGACCAGATGTTGGGAGGCAAGGGCAAGAGCATAAACAACAGAAACCAAGGCTACTTGGCATCATCAGTGTGTGTGTGTGTGTGTGTGTGTGTGTCCAGAGGTCAGAGTGTTGTATACCTCTCCTCATATTCTAGTTGTACACTCTACTTGGTCCCTCTTTCACTGTGTCCTCTGAGGCTTCAACACAAGGCATGATTCAGATTTCCACCAATAACTGAGCTATAGCAGTCACTAATTCTTGCATCTTGAGCAGCTATTAGTATTAACCCTCTGCAATATAAAGCTTCTCTGAAGAAAGTTGAGCACAGCACAAATCTATGATCATAAACATAAATACTTGAGCAAAAATTAGCATGTATGTTCTTCTGATATACACATTTTATTATGACTTCAGGCACTAGGTCTAATAATGACTGTAGTTTGCAGTATTAAGGATCACAAACAATATATTGAGATATATGCCAGTATTATTATAAGAATAATCTTGTCTATAATTTCTGCTGGTGATAAAGCAAGTTGCAGTAGCTAATATTATTACTGTGATTTGGTTTCTATATTAATAAGTTGAAAAATGCTAAATCTCAGAGAGAAAATAATTTGAGTAGGATATAAATAACATCTAAACTCCATTTTTCTTATTGAATTCATGGAACAAAGAAAAGATAGCTTGTATCATATGGACTTGTGTGTGGTGGCCACATTTTCCCCATGTGTCAACTAATATTGCTTCTTGTATCTCCACTGGACTTCTAAAGGAGTGTTAAAAAAAAAAAAAAAAAAAAAAAGAGGATAACCTCATGCACATGACCCTCAACAACCAGCCAGAAAGGAACTTGAGTTGAAATGATTCCATTTTCCTTGGGAAAGCAATAGTGTAATTTTTGTAGTTTTTGCTGTAGAAGGTACCACGAAGAAGTCTCTCTCTCTCTCTCTCTCTCTCTCTCTCTCTCTCTCTCTCTCTCTCTCTCTCTCT
>NC_034606.1:14182425-14229979 GCF_900095145.1 Mus pahari | reverse complement strand
TCTCTCTCTCTCTCTCTCTCTCTCTCTCTCTCTCTCTCTCTCTCTCTCTCTCTCTCTCTCTTTCTCTCTCCAGGAAGATGTAAAGCAGTTAAGGAAGTTCTTTCTCTACTGCATTCATGTCTATGCCTTGTAACTTCTTGGAATTGTTGAGGTCTAATGGATCCTTTTTAAAAGCCTAGGAAAACTCATTATGTCTTCCAGAAATTTGCATATAAAAGGAGGCAGTTCCTCATTCTTTTTTTTTTAAAGATGTATTTACTTATTATATGTAAGTACACTGACGCTGTCTTCAGACACACCACAAGAGAGCATCAGATCTCATTATGGATGGCTGTGAGCCATCATGTGGCTGCTGGAATTTGAACTCATGACCTTCAAAAGAACAGTCGGAGCTCTTAACCACTGAGCCATCTCTCCAGCCCAGTTCCTCATTCTTTAGACCTGTATTTAGGTGTGATTGAACATATGCTTCCTTTTGCCATTTCAGTTCATAGTTCTCTCTCTTCCAAGCATGGTTGGTAAAAAGTGAAGCTCAACTTTAAGACTAAATATTTTATTTTTATTTCCAAAAGGATGAAGTTTGAATGAAGTATTATTTAACTCTATGTTACCCTAAGAGGCTTGAATTTTAAATAAATAATTTTAAATCCCATGTATTTATTCAATGGGAAAATATTAAGACTGCATATTTCAATGCTTTCTTTAAAAATAATTACTTGTTTACTTTATTTATATGAGTACACTGTAGCTGTCTTCAGATACACCAGAAGAGGGCATCAGATCCCACTACAGATTGTTGTAAGCCACCATGTGGTTTCTGGGAATTGAACTCAGGACCTCTAAAAGAACAGTCAGTGAGTGATCTTACTCACTAACCCATCCCTCCAGCCCTCATTTGCTTTCTTAATATAACATCTCTAGCAAAAGTACACTGTGTATCAAGGCACCATACTTAGTTCTAAAGGTATAATATTAAAAGCACAGAAACATTAACTAATACCTCCAACAATCAAAAAATAGACATAGATATTAATAGGTCACATAAACAATGACATATATGACTATGGATGATAATCTTTCTCCTAAAATTATGCAATGGAGTGCTGCACAACAATAGGGGCTTTATATACCATTTAATTTAAGACATACTTTCAAAGACAACAACACTGACTTGAAGCTTTAGTACGAAATATTGCAAAGTTTTCTCTATAAAATCATTTTATAATAAGGTATTTATGTTTTATGTAATTTAAAAAAGTAACAGATTAGCACCACTTAAAATGTTCAAAAAAATCCTATTCCAACCAAACTGCAAGCAGGATTTTGCTTCACAAAGCATAAATAATTCACTAGCAGTCATTTTAAGTGGTTGTCATTGTCATGTATGCTTTATCACAGAATCACAGGTTTGTGACTGTCACAGAGGTGTGATTGCAGGAAATGGTGGCTACTTTTGCATGCTGAAATTCTTATAGCAATGAGGAGAATGTCTAGGAACTAGATAGTCACATTAGTTACCCAACTTGTCAACAAGATAAAGCTCATTCAACTTTGCACTTTAAGCAGATGACTTTTATAGCATGTGTATATATCTCAGTGTCTAAAACGGAGAGTCAAAAACAATGATATTCCATTTACACATTAAACATCTGTGTCCCCAGGACTGCTACTAAATTTCTATGTCAAGAGAAAAGATCTATCCAAGGATGCCAGCTAACTCCTAGTATTTGCAATTGAATGACACTTTCTCTGGAAGTATACACTGATGGAAGCCATAGCTCACAGAGTCATTTTGGGTCGACCTTCCTGGTCAACAATATCAAATGAATGAGCCCAAACAATTCAAGAGGTGACAGAGGTAGAACTTACAATCTATTGAGTTTACATGTTGAGTAATTAAAGTACCTTACATGGCAAGTAATTACCATGTTGTAAAGAAAACTTTTACGATTATAGGTAACATGAAGGTCTAGAGTGGTGGCTCAGTAGTAGAAATACCCTACTTTTTTTTGGCATACAACCTTTGCTTGATTTCTGGAACACATAGCTGCTCAGAACTTTTTATAACTTCAGCTCCAGGGAATCACTGTCGTCTGGACTCTGTAGGCACCTGCATTTACCCAAGCACTTCCCCTCACCCCAACACATATAATCATAATCAAAAGTAAAATAAATATTTGAAAATAGCTTCAAAATAATATGAACTTATAAAACAAAGTTAGTACAGAAGATGATGTTAGTTTCTGTTCTGAAGTAAACAAAGACAGCAAAGGAAATCTCATAGCAATATTATTTACTGTTTTATTAATAAAGAGATAAATATATACCAAAAGATAGCAGCCAATAAATGTTAAATGAAATGCAATTTAAATATGATTATCATTTAGAGTAGTATTTATCACCATCATAAATTTAAAGAGAAAAAAAAATCACCATTGGAGGCTTTTCCTTTGAGGCAAGGAAGCAATATGGAAAATTTACGTGTATACAGAAGACATGAACAGAGCCATAAAAGGGACAGCTGGACACAGAGATATTTCCACAAAGATCAAAGTTCTGAACAAACATGAGAAAGAAAAGCACCAACTTTAATTTTAAGGTCAATACTGGAAATGATAGCTGTCTGTGTTAAAATTCACAGCAGAGAGTTTAAGGATCTCCAAAGGTTTTTACGTTTTAAAACAATGCACCATGGGGCTCTTTCAAATGTGTTCCAGAAGAGAATTTATGCATTGTGACATTCAATCAGGCTATATCAGGGCATAAGTAATTTATGAGAAGTAGACCAGCAGTTTTGTAAGGTACAGCAGTTCTTTCAAACTGAAGGACCACAGGTCACAGCCGGTAAATTATTGATTTAATACACTGTATTGCTCTTCTGTGACCTGTAAGAAGACATTGCTTTTCAAACTACCTAACTTGGTTTCTGAGAATAATTTATATATCATAATTTTCATTATACAGTATATTTGATAATAAATTATACATTACAAAAGTAAAGAGATAGAAAATTTCAAGTAGCTTGAGGCTATGTCGCGTGTCTTAGGAAGCCTCTAATATACCTGAATGCGCCAAAGCTATCTCTCTCCGTGCCACTGGTTTGCTGTTCTATTTCACTTTCTGGCAAAGGGACACTTGTTCTTCTTCTATACACATACTCATGTCCTGGATCAAACCATAAATAGAAAGCCTACTTTATGGCAAAAACAAAAAAACAACAAAAAAAAATCCCTATAGATGTATTCTTGTCTTCTTTGTCAGCTTTAGCATTGCATATATAATAAAACTATCATCAGTACATGGCAGTTTGATCTACAGTGCATTTTATTTGATGTATTTGGTTTCTAATGTTGTGGTTTGTATGGATGTATACATCTGCTTTGTATGTGTGCATGTGTGTGTGGGGGTGTGGGAGGTGTGTTTGTGACAGAGAGAGAAAGAGAGAGAGAGAGAGAGAGAGAGAGAGAGAGAGAGAGAGAGAGAGAGAGAGAGAGGAGAGAGACGGAGAGAGAGAGAGAGAGGAGAGAGACGGAGAGAGAGATTATTTTCTGTGATTGTGCTTGTTTAATTAGATTTGGCTTTTTGTTTTTGTTTGTCTATGTCTGAGAATTTTACTTCATTCTTTAAACATTTTATTTTATTTATTTATTTATCTGTTTATCTATTTATTCTCTAATATCTTACAGCTTACCTGCAGTTTCCATTCCCTCCTCCCTCTTAGCCACTCCTGCCCCCTTCTCTCTCCCCAGATCTCCACTTCTCCTCCATTTCTCTTCAGAAAAGAGCAGGCCTTCCAGGGATATCAACTGAACGGGGTATAACAAATTACAATAAGTGTAGGCACAAACTCTTTTATCAAGGCTGTATGAGGTAACTCAGTAGGAGGAAAGAATCCATGAGCCAACAAAAGTGTGAAAGATAACCCCCCCCACTCCCATAGAAACACCAAGCTGCACAATCATATCATACATGCAGGGAACCTAACTGAGTCCCCTATAGTCTCCCTGGTTACTACTTCAGTCTCTGTGAGCCCCTATAAGCCTGCTTATTTGATTCTGTGGGCTGTGTTTTTGTGGTCCTCAACCTCTCTGGATCCTACAACTCCCCTCCCCTTCTTTGGCTGGTTTCCCCAAGCTCTACCTAATGATTGGCTGTGGGTCTCTACCTCTGCTCCTATCATCCCATCAGTTGTTGGATAAATCCTCTCTGAAGACAATTATCCTAGACTCTGGTCTATGAATATAAAAGAATATAATGGGTTATTTTATTGACTTTTTTGCCAGTGCGTTTAGTTCTATCCTAGCTGCCTGGGCTATCCACCCTATTACTTCCTGTCCATGCAGGCAGTGTCAAGAATGGGTGGCATTTCACTGGTGGCATTCACATTAAGTTGGTTAGCCACTTCCACAAATTCTGTGCTTACCATTGACCTAGTACATTTTGAAAGCAGAACAAATTGCCGGTCAAAGGTTCTGCGACTAGGTTAATGTCCTAACCCCACCACTGTAAGCCTTTGCCTGGTCACAGAAAATGGCCATGTGCCCCATTGCTAAGGGAGTTTACTAGGTCACACTTGTATATTCCATGGAGTTTTCATTACATTAGGTTTCCAAATATCCCCAGAAATGACCCCCCCCCCAAATTCCAGGCCTCTCTCCCAGTTATCTCTTTCTCCGCAGCCCCAACCTGATCTTTCCTGTTCCAGTCACCACCCACCTCCAGTCTATCCACAGAGTCTATTCAATTTCTCCTTTTCAGGGAGTTTCATGTGCCCTCCCCCAACTCTTCTTTTTTCTTACCCTTACTGGGTATGTGGATTGTAGCATGATTATCGTTTACTTAACAGCTAAAACCTACTTATAGTGAGTATATACCATGCATCTTTTTCTGGGTCTGGGTTACCTCACCCAGGATAATATTTTCTAGTTCCATCAATTTACTTACAAATTTCATGGTGTTAATTTTTTAACAGCTAATTAATTTTCCATTGTGTAAATATGCCACATTTTCTATATCTATTCTTGGTTGAGGGACATCTAGGTTGTTTCTAGTTTCTGGCTATTATGAATAAAGCCACTGTGAGTGAGAATTCTCAAAGAAGTCTCTCAAATGACTGGGAAATAGTTAAAGAAATGTTCAACAATCCTAGTCATCAAGAAAATGCAAATCAAAAGGACTTTGAGATTCAATCTTACACTTGTCAGAATGGCTTAGATCAAAAGTAAAAGTGACAGCTCATGCTGGTGATGATGTGGAACAAGGAGAATATTTCTCCAAGCTCATGGGAGTTAAACCTTGTAGCAGTTCCTCAGAAAACTGAGAATATATAGTTGTTTGATTATTAGTGAGAGAAAGAGAGAGAAAGAGAGAGAGAGAGAGAGAGAATGGAGTTGGATAGGTAGATGGAAGGTTGGGAGTATCTGGGAAGAGCTAGGGAGGGGAAAACATGATTAGAGTACATTGTATGAAAAGAATTTTTTTTTAAAAATGTAATTAAAACAAGAATTTAAACTGTGTGACTTTATGCACACTCATTGCAGGTTGTCGCATGTGGATACAATATTAGTTGTCTTAATTACTTTCCATTGGCATGGATTTGCTATTCCCTCCGTGGAATCCAGAATCTACACATTTCTCATATTTAAACATTATTCTATTGATTAATCTCGAATCTTAGAGCTATTCATTTTTCATAGAGTTTAACCCTTTATACAAAGCTGTGGTGATGTCCAATAACCAAATAAACAGCCAAAATGGAGCTCCAACCAGAGGGAGTAAAACCAACATATGGTTGATAAGTAGAAGATCTATTTGTATTTTGAACTGGATTTAGGTGATATTCCTAGCATAGTTTCTCCTAAAGAGAATTGTGTGCTTTGGACATCATTTCACAGCAATCTGGCATTGCTAATTGAAGTTTACTTAGCTATCTAATATAACATATAAACTTTTTTTTTTTACATTATACTGTTCCTAAAGAAATAGGAGAATCATGATAAGACTTGCATGTCAGAAAAATCAATAGCAGGAGTAAGAACAATTGTGGCTGGAATAGCCATGTAGAAACTGCTGAGAGTCTGAATTGTAACAGATAAAGTATAACAGATAGAGAGAAACAGATAAATGACCCTAGCGTATAAACAGCAAGTCAGTGTTTAACTTGACCTTGGGTCAGGGGAAGGGAATAAGAATAATGACCTGTTTTAGCAAGAGAATGTTAACGTTTTCAATCCCGAAAATAATTTGGCTCTGTATGTACACACAAAATATAATTTTCCAGTACTGCAAAGTAGTGATTAATTATAATTAGCTATGTAAACATTAGGACAATTGCCAGGAAGGCACATTTCAGCAACATCAGTGTTATTTTGCAAAGTCTACTCTAGAGAATTATGGTCCTATAAGATATAACTTGAAAAGTAGTTTTTCTACCATTGAAGAGTCTTTTAAAACATCCTCTGAATTACCTAAACTGTAGTATCAGATATATATATATATATATATATATATATATATATATATATATATATATATATACCATCTTGTGTCTTTGTCTCATTTGTATATTTAATCAGAGAATTCCAGCTTTTTTAAAAGTGAAAATAGATTCTTATCACATACCATTCTGCCCCAGCAGTTTCCCTTCCCTCCACTCCTCCCTGCTGCCCCTAACCTACCCTCTACCACAGGTCCACAACTCCTTTATTTACTCTTCAGGAAAGAGCAGCCTGCAAGAGATAACAGCCAAACAGCACAAAATAAGATACAATAAGACAAGGCAAAAACCCTCATACTGAAGCTGAACAAAGCAAACAATTAGCAGGAAAAGAGTTCCAAGAACAGGCAACAGAGTCAGAGACACAGCTGCCCCCACTGTTAGGAGTCTCAGCAGAACGCCAAGATAACAGCCATAGCCTATGAAAGGAAGACTCAATGAAGTCCCATACAGGTCGCATGCATGCCACTTTAGTGTCTGTGACTCCATGTGAGCCCTGTTTAGTTGATTCAGTGGGCCTAATAACATCCCATCAAAATATAATTTTACAACTTTATAACATTTATAATCAAATTTCAAATGATGAGCCAATGAATCCTCCTGTTTGAAGTCTTACGGTAAATGTAGTCTCTTTTAAGAAAAAGGCCAGTGATTTCAGCACTACTGTGATGAAATCGAAATAAGAATACATAGTGATGCTACAGGCCAACATCAGGAGACTCAGCGTAGTCTATTTATATTGGATAAGCACAAAACAAATATAGGTTTCTACCTTATACTATAACTCTCTCTTATTCATATTATCACATACTTCTCAATTATTGCCAAGCAGAATAATGCTAGGCTTCATTGGCTATAAATTTGGTCATGTTGACTAAAAAAAACGAAGAACACATTACCAGGAATGCTTACCACACTGGTTCTCAACCTTACTAACTCTGTGATCATTGAAAAACAGTTCATCATGTTTTGGTGACCCTCAACCATAAAATTATTCTGTTGCCAATTCATAATGTAGCTTTAGAACTGTTATGAATAGTAAAATAAATATCTTATTTTCAAATGATCTAACGCGCCCACTGTGAAAAGATCTTTGTCGGCCAAAGAGTCACAGATGCACAGGTCGAGAACTTCTGGTTTACAGGACATCAAATAGCCATCCATCTCCATGTATTCATGCAAAAATCCTTCATGTTTATAAGTAAAAATTTCCATCAAAGTCTGTAATGTGCATGATGCAGAATACCACACATGAAACAAATCAAAGTTGACAGGCACAGAAAATATAGGATGCACTCATGATTTAGTCACATTGCTAAGCCTGAATTAAAGAGCATCATTTTCATTCATACTTCCCAAGTAAAAAAATAAAACTTCCTATCATGTATATTCAAAGTATAATTTTAAAATCAGAAAGAAAGCACAATTCATTCTTGAAACACTCTTGCAATAGTAGCATTAGAAGCTCAATAAGGTTATCAGTGCTGAAAGAGGAATATACTGAATACTCTCATTTCAAGGATAAGAGTTGATGAGAACAAGGACTCTTGGATTTTATCATCATATCATTTTATTGTTTTTGAACATTCTGGGTTTGTTAATTTCAACTATTTATTCTGCTTTTATTGAATATTTAAAAATAGATGAATAAGATATCACAACCATGGTCAATACAAAATTGTTGTTTTGAAAATATTACTATGTTTTTTAAAAGTTTGAGTGGAAATTAACCAAAGTATGGCCTTTTCAAACTGCCACAGTTCTTGAGATAAATATACTACCACATTTTAATAATAAAACAAATCAAGCATTATTTAACAAACTCCAAGCATAAAACCTAAACCTTGTACTTAGTTTCTATTCCTGTTGTGATGAAATACCATGCAAAAACAAAGTTTAGAAAGAAACAATTTGTGTGTGTGTGTGTGGCTCATAAATCAAGGTAGAATCCATCATAGTAGATTAGAAGTAAATGACAGGAGATTGAGACAACAGGACACATTGCCTGCTCAGTCAGGAAACAAAGAGAGATGAATATGTGTGCTTAGCTCAGTTGCTCCTTTATAGTTCAGGATTCAAGCACAGGGAATGGTGGTGTCTACAGTGAGTATGTCTTCCCACTTCAATAATCTAATCATTATCAAGTTGATAGCAGAGATTAACAATCAAAATCTACCACTTGACAAATTCATACTCAAAAAGCATCACTTGTAATCATAATCTTTTACTCATCCCACCAAAGTTTCCTAGTCATTTTATAATGCAAAAATAATATGCAACATCAAGAGTCTATGCAATTTTTAGAAATTTTAATAATTTACAATTCTGAAGTTTATCTCATCTGAAACTAAACACAATTTTTTAATGAAAAGCCTCTATAAAATTAAAAGGTAGTTATATAATTGCAATATTCAGTGTGACAAATTACTCCCATTCCAGAGTAGAAGAATAGAATCAGGGGATAATAATGAATAAATAGAGAAAACTTGAGCACAGAAAACGTTGAATAATAAGGCATCGTATCCAGAACCAGAACTGTTATGAAATTTGCTGGATGCCAGTGGGTATAGTCAGCCCCACTCCTCTAGCTTGCCTCCTATAACATCCGTGGCCACTTTCTTAGATTAACTTTACCCCAATTCTATAGCATCCCTGACAACCACAGCATGGTCCTGGAGTCTCCAGACTTTTAGAATCCCCTTTAAACTTCCTTTTATACCTTCACAGAATGGCCTCATTGGCTTTCCTGCAGGATCCAACCCTGCTACACACAGCCTGGTTTCACTTATTCTCTAAAGCAATTTCAACAAATCTAGGACCACTTGGTCAACAGTACTAACTTCTCTTGCAACCTAGAGATGTAACCTGACCCCCTTAGACTGATGCATCTTCTGTAGGCATTTTTTTTGCTGTTGTACAAGTATGGTATAGGATGCTTCAGATTGCTTTAATTAGAACTTCCATCACAGAACTAGACTGAACACTTTTCTTTCGTGAAATTTCTCTTTCAAACAAGTTAGTTAATTTTCCTTAGATTTAGATTTTTTTCAAATTCTTAGGATAGGCAAAAGAAAACCATATTCTTGAAAAAATATAACACAAGAAAGTTTCCTCCTCAGTTTCTGTGTACCTCTGAAATCTCTTGAGCTAGAAAACAGCTGTTCACATTTCCCAAAGCATTCTTGTCTTCCAAAAAACTTGTTTTTAAAAATCTTTAAAAAATAGATAAGTAAAGCCAAACCAAAGCATCAGGCTATTAAGCTTCAATAATAAAAGAACAAGAAAAATAAATTTTCTCATAAACCCATATCCTTTTCTTTTTTATCTATTTTTTAAATGAAATGAATTTATTTTTATAAAAAGTATTAGGAAAAAGTATTAGGAATTTAATTATAACTAAAGAAGTAAGCAACAATGGAAGGGGTAGCTATTTTTAGAATGTGTATCTTGTAACTTTGAGAATTATGGGTATGCAGTACTTGCTGAAAAAGCCAGAGATAAACTCGTAGAGAGCTCTAGGAGAAGGCTCTACATAAAGAACACAAAAGTTGGTACAAACTGTTGTGGAGGAGACTTTTATGATAGATGAATCAGTAAATGAAATCAAATCAGAAAGAGGCAGGGGTGTAGTTAGGTCATCAAGCAACTATAGGAGTGGAATATGTAGTTCTCCGTACCTCCCCCCCCCCCTTTCACACTGATACTTTGTGGATGAGAGATTCTAATGAGAGAGAGAGAGAGAGAGAGAGAGAGAGAGAGAGAGAGAGAGGAGAGAGAGATTCTAATGAGAGACAGAGAGAAGGAGGGAGGAAGGGAGAGAGGGAGGAGGAGGCAGAAGAAGATAGTAATAGTAGTAGTAGTAGTAGTAGTAGTAGCAGCAGCAGCAGCAGCAGTAGCCTTGCAAGTATAAGTAGGTTACATATACAAAAATAGTGGAATGTTCCAAATGAAAATGGTTGGGATTTTGTGTTCAAATGATCCCAATGTATAAAGTAAAAAATTGACTAAAGGTATATTTTGTAGTGGTCTTGGTGAATTTGTAGGGTTCTTATTGAATTAATTTCTTTTATTAATTATTTTATTTAGATACATTTCAAATGTTCCCCTTCCTGGTCTCCCCTCTGCAGACTTGCCACCTCATATCCCCTCCCCTTTGCCTCTAAGAGAGTGTTTTCCCATCTAGTCCTCTAGCTTTCCCCTTCACTGGGCACAAGCCTCCACAGGACCAAGTGCCTTCCCTCCCATTAATGCCAGATAAGACATCTGCTACATATACAGTGGGAGCCACGGACCAACTCATGTATACTCTCTGGTTAGTGATTTTGTCCCTGGGAGCTCTGAGGAGTCTGGTGAGTTGATATTGTTTTGCTTCCTATGGGGTTGCAATCCCCTTAGACTCCTTCAGTCCTTCCCATATCCTTTTCTTGAGAAGGCACTCCTTAAAGGAAATCCAGTGAATCTGCCGGCCAGTGAGTAGACAAGCAAGCAGGAGGGCTCCCAGCTAGAGGAAAGGGAAAAGTTCCTATCAAAGACTTAGGAACGTCACTGAGAAAAGGCCCACGAGGCAAGGTCTCTGAGTATATGTGATTTGGAAAACTCTTTCTATGAGGCATCCATAGGTATGGGGAAGAAAATTACTTCTTCACAAAACAGACTATAAAATGTCCTTCATTTACTAATTGCCATGTAACATTTAGCAGCTTGAAGCCATTGTTTTGTTTTGTTTTGTTTTTGTGAACCTTCCTTTTCAGTCAGCTTCCTACATACTGTATAGCTTCTTTTTTCAAGAGCTTTTGGTGCAACCTAAGTCCTCATTCTAGTTGCTTTTTGTTCCTCCTTGTTCATTATTTTCTAAGTTGTTTCTCTGCTTAAAGTATATCATGAATATAGGAATTTTTAACAGTATCTTCTCTGTGTAGGAGATCACAAGTTATATTCTCTCCATGAATCTTAGTGCGTCTTATGTCTTCTAAATGACAAGAACACTTTCTATTAATTTATTAGATGCTTTCAGCTTCATTAGGAGGGGTATGTCTAAAGTAGCAAATGAATCAATGTTAATGCACGGTGAACTGGTTTGACTTCAAGGCAGATAAAGACTGGAGAGAAAAGACAAGGAAGGTTCTGAACCTTCCTAATGCTATGACCCTCTTCTATAGTTCCTCATGTTCCAGTGACCCCCAATCATAAAATTCTTTCATTGCTACTTCATAACTGTAATTTTGCTACTGTATAAATTGTAATGTAAAGACTAGATATGTAGGATATCTGATGTACAACCCAGAACTTCAGAACTGGTGGCTTAGAATGAGAAAATGTATTTGTAAAATCATTCATGTCCAAGTATAGAAATAATTAACTTGACATCAGCATAATTACAGTAGAATCTAAGTAACATTACAATGCCTGACAGCTCTCCTATGTGTGTATATGTGTGTATATATATATATATATATATATATATATATATCATCTTTATAATATTATTAAGTTTATATGTTTATAAGTGAGAGGTCATCATTATTACTTTTAGAAATAACTGTTATAAGATAGTTATATTGCTTTGTTTTAGATGACAATAAATTCCAAAGCTTATAAAATTTTATACACACTTTATGTTTTTTAAATACTTAACCCTAAAGAGACTTGTATAAACATGGAAAATAAATTATAAGTTTAAAATTTAAGAACTGATTTTGTGTAGATCGGGAAGATGTTTGTATTTTGAATTTTTTGAATGGTTTTTGTAAATATTTTATTTTATAATTTTTCTTCAACAGCACCCTGTGGAAGTCGTTCAACAGGTTCAGAAGGCACAGTGCTATCACCAAACTACCCCAAAAATTACAGTGTGGACCACAATTGTGTTTATTCTATAGCAGTTCCCAAGGAGTTTGGTAAGTAAGATTCATCTCAGTGCGCCCTCTTTATTTCTAGAAATGCCTGACTTTCATTACATGTTATTTGAACAATTTTCATGAAAATATCTACTGCTCACAAACTGCTTTACTCTGAAATTTTAGGTGGTATCTTTGTGATAAAACTGAAGTTATTTTATTTAATCTGAAACAACAGTCAAGTATACAGGTGAACAACAATACAAAAATGAAAACAGGATTGTTTTTTTAATTTTTAAAAATAAAAACATCCAGTAACCTTGCCAGTGCCTTCTTATTGGGATGACATAAGATGAGAAATTACTGGAGCAGAAAGTAAAATCTGCTAAACAATATATACATAAATTCAAAAATATAACTATTGCAACAGTAACAGAATTATTTATAAAACATATATCAGGTTTATAATTTATTAACATATTTTTCAGAGTGGAAATGTTTTGCTTTAATTAAGTTAATTTCTAGAACGACGACTATAAATTGACAACAAAGAACACTTCAGACTCTCTTGTTAACCTGAAAATCGTTTGTATATTAGCACTGAGAATATGCCGTGTCCTATGCTGTCTTAACATCCGCCTGATTGACTGTGGGTCTTAGAAGTCACTTAGATGGCTTAAAAAGTTGTTCACCCCAAGGCCCAGCTGGATTTGTCCCATATTAAGCTCTATCCATGCATAGGTAGGCAAGGGAAATTTAATGAGCAGTAAAGAGTTGTGAGAGTGGCTGAAAGTTCATAAACTTCCAAAATTTTGATTGACAACATTGTGCTCTATGACAAAGGATTTGTTGGAGCCATCTTGAATGTCTGGGTCTAGATGACTCACTACTCTATCAGAAGGACATGGATTTTTATCAGTAGATACCATTAGATAACAACTTACCTCTGCTACTGATACATAAAATAAGTTGATGTTTCCAGTCCAATTTCTTGAAACCAGGTAATACCTATACATTCTCCTTTCCTACCTCTAAATCTTGTCTAAGACTCTCATCTTAATCAAGAACATGGTCATGAGACAGGAAGTAATTAACCTTCCACTTTATCATTGGGCTAATGCTGACTATATTGCTAGCATTAGCGATGTCAGTTTCAGTACTGTGTGAAGTATTTCCTCATCCCAACATACTGATCAATTTAAACATGTTTGAGTTCTTTTAGTATTGAGGAGAGTGACCTTTTAGAAAGAATATCATCCTCTTGTGTGGGGGTGGGGACTTCATGGGCATTGCTTCTCTGTCCAAGAGCATCCTCTGCTTGCTAGAATTTAATGGATTGCAAATGGAAAAAAAAAAAAAATGGTACCATAATTGCTGACAGACTCCAATGAATGATTGTACATAAAATGTATGGTTCTCTGAGTTCCCCTTTAAAGCTATTAATTTTCTCTGTTCTTCTCCCATTGGAGGAAGCCATGTGGCCAGAAGAATAAGAAAGAGAAAAATTGGGCATTTTATTTTTTGACATGTATACATACCAGTCACCGTAGTGATATTTGACGGTAGTTTGAATATGTTTCACAAGAGTAAAAAGATTATTGATTGAAATAATAGTTACTTAACAAATTCCTAATCAATGTAAATTTTATTTTGACAGACTAATATTAACTGAATTTAATCCTTTTAGCTTAAATATAATGCCATATGGAGATAAGTATGAGTGGTTTCTAAAACAAACCTTGAGTTAAAAATGAATAAAAAGAAGTATGCCTTAGTTTATTAATACAAAATTATAATTTTGTTTTACAAAGTTCCATATTCATTCTATTTATGAGCTTAAAAGATATGAGTTCTTATTAAAGCCCCTTGACTCTCTTTGGGAAATTTTCGTGAATTCTTTATTTGTGAATGAAAATTTTGTCAACAAGGAAGAACCGTGCAAAGGAAGAGAGATGGGTGTATAAAAAGGTCGTTTCTTATACAGCATGCTCAGATACGCTGGGTGTGAGAGTGCCAGCCTAGAGCCTAATTTCTGAGTTCAGGTTTTAGCTCAACTTGTATTCATTGTTGTTCTTTTCAGACAGATTACCATTTTAGCCCAGCCTGACATTCTCATCTTCAGAACAGTGATGATGAGTGCTTAAATCATGGGATCGCATTACAATTAAACTTCACCACATGAGATAATGCTTGGCATACGGTCAAACACTTGGAGACTCTTTTGTATACATTGCATTTATATGAAACATTCCCTAACCCTACACCTTCTCCCTCAAAAGAAGAAAAAGATGGACAAATCAAGCAACCTAGATTTGCAGTTGAACTAGGTCTTAAAATTCCGATTGCTTGAAAATGAAATAATTATTTGCATTATTTATTTATAAAATCCAATGTTAAGTTGTATAAATAAACATCGGATTCTCAAATATGTACACACCCAGTTCTCCTAACTTTGTCACCCAGTGTACTGAGGGGAGGGCTGTGGGATTAAACACAGATGGGTCATTTCATTCTTCATATCTATACCTCTAGCTCTTTGGTATGAGATGATTAAGCAATGGTCAGTGGCTCCCTACAAATCAAATTCCTATTTTGCCTCTGTCTGCTCTCTTTCTCACTTTGCCGTAATTCCCTGCTATTGCCACATTGAGCTATTTCTTATTGCATTTTGCTATCGTTTTATCACATATCACTTCTCACATTTTTCTCTGTTCCTGTCATTTGTTTCAAATTATGATCATTCCTTCTTTTATATCTTTTAGATGGGAATGCTCTTAGAACTTGACCTGTAAATCATTTAACACATTATCTGTCAAAAACACTCTGCTCATTTGTTCCAATTGCCTTTTGAATAGGAGCCAAGGCTTTACTCCTGGGGAAAAAAAATCATATAACATTAAACGTGAAAATATTCTATGCTATTCATAAAAGACCATGCATAATATGCTATATTACCTCCCAATAAGCCTAAAACAACTATTGTTTCCTCAATGTAAAAAAAGAAGACGGTTGTTTCACACCACTCCAGAGGGGTTGGTATGCTTCTTACACATTGCGTATTATCTGATCATGCACATTTCTGTGTTTTTTCCTGGGCTTTATTTGAATTCACAAATAATATACTTGTGTATAACTTGATTCTGCTTACTGAGAGTAGATTGCTTGTAAATACCAATTCTCCAATACTCTGAGTCAGAAGATAGACAGCTTCTAATGTTTCCAAGCATCCTATTGTTGTTAAAATGAACCTCACATCTTAAGTCAATTTCCCAATATTTATACTCTAGGTTTCCAGGTCAATGGCCATTAAGAATGACAACTTGTTAGCTGGGTAAGGGTTATTGGTATTTTGCTATTATTTATAGTATTAAGCTATTTGATTTGACTCTAATATTAAAACAATAATTAGCAAAATATATTTTAATTTTCCTACTTACAATTTTCAGTCATGAAGATTTTTTTTTCCTAGTAGTTTGGATTCTCAATTATTCACTCATTAGTGAGTGAAAAAATATGGAACCAGACCTTATTTTGACTTCTGTTCAGGTGATATATTGTAGGTGGTGAAAACTCTTAACATGGTATAAGAAAAAAATGTGTTATTAATATAAACATTTAACAGAATATCAAGAACTAAGTAAGTAATAACGATCTGTAATGTGGCTTTAGTAAAACTGATTAGGAAATGTGAATATCTACTTTAAAAGTTTGCTGGAAAATAAAGCAGAAATAGGGTAAGTGACAACTTCAGGCAGAAATCAAAGGGTTTTTGTTTTGTTTGCTTTGTTTTTAGATTTTTCTCTTGAGAGAAAAGACACTGATTTTTTTTTTCTTTTTGTAAAGCTCAATGGGAAAAACACATCTTAGAGGGAAAAGTTGAAGATATGAGTCTGAGAAGCTGGCAAAGAAGTCCTTCAGGCATGGAGGAGATAGAATTTAGGAAAACTTGAGAATCTGCTTTCATGAACAGGAATATTTAATAATAACATAAGCAGCTGCGCAGCATCATAGGTTCACATAGTGTATTAGAGCCATAATCTATCTCAGTTTTCCCGCCTTAATTTCTCTTCAGTGTCCATCAAATTCCAACTATGAGATTCTCTGTAACACCCAGTGTATGCATGCCCAAAGGCTGCTTTAATTATGTGCCACTCACTTAGAAGCTTAAAAAAATTAATTCTTAGTTCCAGAAGCCAGACACTTGAGAGTAAGTTGATGTTATATACATCCTGCAGGCATTGGGAATGAACCTTTCCCTGCATCTTCCAAGCTTGCGGTAACTCCAGGAAACACTTGGTTCTTGGGCTGATAGCTGAGTGACTGTTGCTACACTCTTCTCAACAGGGCATTGGTGGAGTCCTGTTTGTCTCTGAGACTGATAACTACTTTTCTGGATCATGATGATAACAGTTATTTAGGGCCCACTTAAATCAGCTTGATTATCACCTTGGTTCTTAACCACTTAAATCTGCTAAAGTCACTTTCATGTGTGATGATAGTCACTTTCATGTGTGATGATATTCTTAAGCTTTTGTATTGATAGAAGTTTGGGGGACAATACTTATTTTATTTTTTTTTTATTTTACTTATTTATATTTCAAATGTTATCCCCCTTCCCGGTTTCCCCTCTGCAAACTCCCTATTCTATCACCCTGCTTCTGTGAGGGTGCTCCCCCATCCACCTACCTAGTCCGGTCCGGAGTCACTGCCCTAACATTCCTCTACACTGGGGCATCAAGCCTTCACAAGACCAAGAGACTCCCCTCCCACTGATGCCAGATAAGGCCCCTTCAGCTCCTTCAGACCTTCCCCTAACTGCTTCCATTTCCCTGTGCTCAATCCAATGGTTAGCTGCTAGCATCCACCTATGTATATGTCAAGCTCTGGCAGAGCCTCTCAGGAGACAGCTATATCAGGCTCCTGTGAGCAAGCACTTTTTGGCATCCACAATAGCGTTCTGCTTTGGTGACTGTATATGGGATGGATTCCCCAGGTGGAACAGTCTTTGGATGGACTTTCCTTCAGTCTCTGCTCAACTCTTTGTCCCTGTATTTCCTTTAGACACAAGAAATTCTGGGTTAAAAATTTGAAGATAGGTAGGTGAACTCATACCTCAATCCGGGGCCATGCCTATCCTCTGGATATGGTCTTGAAAGGTTGTCCATCCTCTTTGTGGGGTATTTCAGCTAATACAATATTTAATTAAAACAATAGAGCACAAGCTATATTAACATAATTTTAAACAGAAAATTGAATATTAATCACCACATAATGGACATGTAAAGTATTCACTATAGAGACTACAAATTTAGATTGAAATTTTATGGAGAAACCTAATTTGTAAAACATTTTGAGTATGATATGTGTATAGTGACTTAATTTTCTGGTCAGATTTCTAGATTTCTTCTGTCTTCTAAAAGATTGTCATTCAACCTATTTCTTAGCACATGTCTTCTCTAGATTATACTGGGAGGGAATATATTCATGAAAGGGATAAGTGGGTATAACATCTTCTCTTGTCCAGTCAAGCTGTGTTTGTCTCTGATTTGATCACTGTCTCGGTCTCTTCATTACACATGTGTCAAGTTTCTAAATCTTTAAGTTAACAGAAGATTTTGTCAGTCTAGTTATTAAAAATATTTTCTGTATTGCCCCTGGTTCCTTTCAGTGCTTTGAGATAATTTTGTGTTTCCTGTAAATGGAGTCAGGGTTTCACGATGCAGCCCAGAAAGGCATCAGCTCTCTTCATGGTCCCATCTTTTCAATAATGAGGACATGATACTATCTCCAGCCAAAAGAATTTTGATTGATTTTACTTATGTTTTTCTGTTTTGTTTTGGTTTTTTTTGTGGTTTTTGTTTACATAGCTTTCACTACCTTCAATTTCTTTCTTTGAGTTATAATAGAAAATTGTTTCAAGGAAACGCCTATATTGAAGAAACTTGTTTTTCTTATGCATTGCATCATACAATTAAAATTCTTACAGTATTATTACATTTATTTATTTACTTATAGCGTGTGCATATGTTTGTAAATGTATGAGCCACAGCATATGTGTTTTGGACAAAGGGTAACTTGCAACAGTTGGATTTTTCCTTCCATCAGGTTATTTCTAAGGCTCAAACTCAAGTCACAGGGTAGGTGACAAATATTTTTATCTGGTAACCCCTCTTACTGGCCCACTCTTAAGGTTTTAACTTGTATTTCATAATTTATCATAATATTGTATTGGAAATACTGTAATTAGATAAAAATGCCTCATTAATTCTGATGATATTGATTAATCTTAGTTATTGAAAGCTGCAGTATTACATCTTTCACTTTGCATAAACTCTTGGGCTGTGACAGCTGGTCATTGAAAATATAGCAATTTCAAGAGTTTGAAAGGAAAGTAAGTGCCTCTTGACAAGAATTAAGATGCATGCATGTCACTATGAGAGTGCACATGCTATCACAAGTATACACATACCACCATGAGTGGGCACGTGCCACCATGAGTGTGCACATGCCACCATCAGTGTGCACATACCACCATGACTGTGCACATACCACCATGATTGTGCACATTCCACCATGAGTGTACACATGCCACATGAGTGTGAACATGCAACCACAAGAGTGCACATACCACCATGAATGTGCACATGTCAACAAGATTTTGCACACACGACCATGACTGTACACATACCATGAGTGTGCATTGGCATTACTTTAGTGGGTGTTTAGACTTTTGTGGGTGTGTGGACAGGCTTTAGAACTGTGAAGCCGTTCTTATCCTTTATGCTTAAGTAGAATGGTTTGAATTGTGAATATATTCCTTTAAATTTCACACATTTATTGGGCCATTTGCCTTGTGATAAATCTGCTTGCAGTTTAAAATCCCCTGTTTTACTCAGCAGAGTTTAGATAATTTATATTATAGTTACCTGTCATTCTACTTAATTCAGCAATTTATTTCAGTAATTTCTCCAATATTTTAGTGACAAATTACTTTATGGTTCTTTCTGCATGCCACTTATATTAGTAAATCATTTTATTGGCTTTTTTCAGTTGTGAAGTTTTCACCATTGATAAACCCTTAAGAAGATCAATAAAGCTTTTTATATCTTTTACTTAAAGTATATGAGGCTTCATTTTAACACTACTATTACATCAAAATCAATGATCATTATTTTTCAAAATGTTAACGTCTTCTAACAATAATAAATAATGTTCATGAAGTGTGTGCTTACTCAAAATTTGCCTTTATTATTTAACATTACCTTTTAGACTTTGAACAAAATGAAACAGCATAGAATTTCAACAAATAAGAATGGGTATGTTTTGTTTGGTTTGGTTTGGTTTGGGTTTTTGGTATTCTTGCTGTTTGGCAATAAGGAAAGAAAGTGACTTGACCAGATGGCTCAGCAGATAAAGCTACTTGTAGTTAAACCTGTCAACCTGAGTCCTGTCCCTGGAACCCACATGCTAGAAGGAGACAGCCAACACACACAAGCTTTCTTTTGACATTCACATGTACCATGACAAGAGCATGCCTTCCCACCACAACCATCACACTCACACACACACACACACACACACACACACACAGAGAGAGAGAGAGAGAGAGAGACAGACAGACAGACAGACAGACAGACAGACAGACAGACAGACAGACAGAGACACACAGACACACAGAAACACAGACACACACAGAAATAAGACAGTCAGACATACAGGTATACAGACACACACACATTATAAAAACATAATACATAAATGTATAAAAACTTTAAAGAAAGCTTTTTTGAACAACTGATATTTTGTCTTTTAACATAACTATACACCATTTTTCTCAATTTCTCATGTAAAACCATGTTTACATTAAAATTCTAGTTGAAATACATTAAAACTTCATTAGAAATAAATGAAGAAACATTTGGCATACATTTTTAATTAAAAAAAACCAACATAACTTGTACACAACACAGTATATACCATAAAAGAGTTAATTACTGTAAGATACTCGAATGCCTAAATAGTTAAAAAGAAACTAAGTGTAAATCAAATTCAAATGTTTAATAGAGTTATTCAGTAACTTGTTGCATGATACCTCAAGAGAAAAAAACTCCTAAGAGGCCTGCATAAGTCAAATTGAGTCTTTTTGAAACTCCATTGAGACTGTCTGCAGGAAATTAGCAGGTACCAGCTCTGACCTCCAGTTGTTTCAGAGTTTTAAGAGCAAAATATGAAAATGTGACTATATAGAAAGCAGCTGGTGTTACAGACTCAGAAAGATAATAACTAAATGCCCAGGCAGGTACCATTTAGCTCAGGTTACATTGTATATAACTGGGGATTCCAGATACCAGTTGTATGTGATAGTTTTAGCATTTAAAGTGTTCTTAAGAATATTTTCATGGGTTGTCATGACTGTAGTTTAGTAGCCCGCTATAAAGTCTTCAGCAGTACACCCAGAGTCTCTCATCTCTCTTCAGCCTATCCAGATGTAAGACAAGTAATGTGTGAGAGGACAGTCTGCAGTGTCTGAGGTCAAACATCAGGAGACTTCTCACTATTACAAGTCCTCCTTGTTAAACTGGTGAATGAGTTGTTGTTTTGTTTTATTTTGTTATCGCTGAACAATTATCACACTGATGATTGGTGAGGTCTAGAACCTCAGATTTATTAGGGTGTTGAAAGCTTAATGCCCTTAAAAAATCAGCAACATGTCATATAATTATATATATATATATATATATATATATATATATATATATATATATATATATAAAATCACTACATTGAGTCAGTTGGTATCTTGGCAAGGTATGCATGGATTGGATTGATCAAGATATTGGGTATCTATAAAGAAAGTCATTCCTAGACATGCCTACCTGATCAAACTAGAACAGGGGAAGAAGGGGGCCGCCTTTGAAACCGTTATGTGACAAGATCTTTGGCAATGGACACAGGATACATAAGAGCACAAACGCAAAACTAAGTTTTACCAAAGCATTATGTATAAAAACTGACAGTGACTCAGCATCTTATACTGATTCTTTGATCTTTTACCAGAGGTGCCATAAATAATGGAGTAAAGTAGCAGCTATCCAGATATAAGAGCCATATGTGATAGTAATGGTCATATAATCTCTAAAGTATACTCATACCATTTTTCTAGTCATTCAGTTTATCCCAAGGAAGTCTTCAGATAATTAATAAGTTCTCAAGTAGGGTGGCCCCCTGCAAAGCTATGACAACTTGCAGACACCCAAGGACATGAAAGGCTATATGACATATTAATGAGATGTGTCAGAGGGCAAGTTCTGGCTTACATGTAAGAATAGTGTTCATTTCAGAGTCAGCATTTGGTTTTGACAGTGTATGAGTTATGATATAGTCTTGGAATGAAAATACAATTCTCAGAATTTGAGGCAATGGGTTCTTGTGTGTTGAACAGTAGAACAACTTTTATGATGAGCTCTTTTGTGACTATCCGGATATCTAAAATGATTTTGAGAATGGGGGTAATTTTAGAATAATATTATAAAGTGAGATTTCTTGACCTGTGGGTCACAAGAGATTGAAGATTGTTATATGTGTGTCTGTACTGCAGAAGCCATTGCAATCGCATAGTCATTAAAGAGCTTTAAAGAAGCTGGGTGAAGCTAGTCCTGTAATGAATGTATTGTGGTATCATTAAATGTGGAGGCTTAGAGGGTGGCTATGGGCACAGGCAATAAGAAGAACATAGGAATCAAATCAATCACAGCAAAATATTTATCAGCTAAACATTAGTTGTACCTAGAACTTTTAAGAACATTGCCAATAGGTTTCTAAATTGGTAGGGCCATGGAATTGTTTAGCAATTTACCTTGAGATTTCGTTTATTTTGCCTTTTAAAATAGACAAATTACACTGTGAAGTGATTAAATTGTGAGGTTAACCATCCCAACTTCTTTGAGTAAATCTTGGATATTGAATTTTAGTCTCTGAAGGGCCTATATTATTTTACATTGGACTATATTAATTACTTTAATTGAGGGTAAAAATCTATGGCAGTCCCAATTTGTCAGGCCTATTAGAAGTACCAAAAACTTAATTTAATTTATTACTATTTTGGCCAGAGCTTCCATAGCCAGTGTGAGATATTTAGTCAATGCAATATTTATGAAGATTAAAATGAGGCATAATTATTCATCATTTTATTGCTTATAACTATTGTATATGATGTTGTGTCTATTGTCTAAATTTAGTAAGTTTGCAAAGAATATTTTTAATCTGATGTGCTCTATTGATTAAGGCCACAAAATTTACCAGTTGTTATATCTCAATAGATAGCAATATTAATTCCAAACTCGTATTATAGAAGCACAGAAAACAATAGTGGGTCCTTTGTAATCTCACTGTATAGTATTTTGTAGTATAACTTAGATTAGTAAGTAGTAAAAATGATGGTTTTCCTTCAATTTTCTGTTTCCACATTTGTGTCAAGATTTTTATGTTTGTTTTTATTTTGACTTACTTTTATTTATTTTCATGTTTGTTTAGATTATTTTCAGTAGGAATTATTCATACTTCTGTATTTTTACTTTGATTATATTTATAATACTTACTCCATAATAACTCAGTAGTATAATGAAGGTTGAAGTCTCCCTCATGGAAGTGCTTACTTGTAGGTTATAATCCTCTCTGCTTAAGGATAATTTGAAAAATGTCCTTAGTTATACCATGAAGGTAACAAAATGGTATTTTAATCTTTTTATCTCCTTCCTTAGTAATTTCCAACAAGTTGGCTCATAGTGCAGCTGCTTTTGTTTCATTAGATTTGTGAAGCCCCTCGTTTAATTCATTTAATTCATTTAATTCATATTATTTCATCCTTATTTTTAGCATAATTGAGAAATTACATAGTTTTGAACACATTTATTTAGAATTCTTTCCCATAGCCTTAGGGGCTGTCCTGAAGGTCCCAGTGTTTACCATTTTGTTATAGCCACATCCCCGACTCCTGGACTCAGTGCTGTTTCTAATTATTATGGGGAGTCATTAACACTAAAGGGAGGACATTCCTCAGAAGTAAATATTCCTCTATTGTTAGGGGTTTCAGAAAATATGTTCATTACTACACAAACAAGGCTTATTCACACAGTAGCCATCAACACTCATGGAGGCTCACCCTGGGCCCTGTCCCAGGTGGCAGGAATCATGCCACTCTGTCCCCACCAGAGCCAGACCAGACTAGCCAACAAAGTATCACTGTCACAAGGTAAGAACCTGTTCTGTAAAGAGTTGAAACCAGAATCTTGAATTATGATCCAATATAAAGCAGAAATGTCTAAGCTTGACACATGGTCTACATTCAGTTAAAGAATTACTCTTGCTTCTTAAGTTTTACAACTTCTAGCATAGAGTGATGAAATCTGTAATAAATAAAACTCAGCAGTGTGCAAGATTTCTAGCCAACAACAGCCCCTCATTACTAATGCAACCCCCCAAAAGAGAAGAGAAGAAACTAAACAAAAGCCTTTAGGGGGTCATGATCTCTGCCTTGACAAGTCTGTACTATACAGTCAGGATTTTTAGTTAGGACCACTTCTAAAACAGTTCCAAAAGGGCACAAGAGAGTAAAAGAAAGGATCTTAGCTTTTGAGGTTTTATGCATGATTGAGTCATCCTCTGTGAAGCTACTACAGACCTGCATGATTTAAATTTCCTGCAATATCCAGTGGAAAATATGAAGGTTTCCTAGTCAGTTCCCCATGCCTGAGGCTCCATGTAAGGAGGTGGAGAAAACCTTCCTGCTCACAGCTGAACACCGAACACATTTTCAGTCTTCTTAACCAAATGAATACAGTAGAAGAAATTCATATGTCATATTATATACATATATATGAATATTTCCCTTGTCACCACATTTTGTATTCTCATTCCACTTCAAACAAAATTAGTTCCTTTCAACTTACAATGAAATGACTATAACATGCTGTAGAATATGATTTGATGATTTTTCAAAGTGACTGTCATTTTATCTAATACAGGTTCAAATGACAAATGCCTGCCTTGAGTCATTATGGGATGGATGTCAATGTTGCTACTTCACATTTCTTTCATTTTTAAAGCAGTTATGGGTACAATTTATGCTTAATAATTCAAGAGAAAATTGGAAAACATTGTACAGAAACATGAAATATAGTTGTTTACTCAGATTTTCAGTATTTCATAATAGCATATTCTCTCATGTATGTTTGTCTGCAGGTTACTTTTCTTTTTGCTTGTTTCGTTGATGGATTGATTGGTTTAGATTGTGTGTGTGTGTGTGTGTGTGTGTGTGTGTGTGTGTGTGTGTGTGTGTGTGTTGTATGTGTTCATTTGTGGTGGTGGAATGTGTAACTATTCCCAAAAATGGGGATTCAGGTGGGGAGTGCCAGGTTGGCTTCTCTATAGCTGTTCATCTTATTCCCTTGAGACAGGATCTCTTAGCAAATCTGGAAACTATGGAGGAAGCCAAGAAGCCTGTCTGGCCTCCTTGTCTCTACACTCCTGACAACCTGGCTCTGGGATTATAAATGTACGGCTATAGCTAGCTTTTTAGTTGGATGATGATATCTGCAAAAGTCCTTAGGGGTGTGCAGCCTGCATGATTAACTATTAATCAGTTTCCACAGATCATGTGGAATAATGGAAAAATAATATGAAATGGTAATCCACATATTGTCCTTTATCTGTCTAAACTTGGTGCTGTGGACTTGAATACTTGCTTAAACTCTTCCAATTTATTCTCTTGTTTTTGTTTTTTTTTTTTTGAGACAGAGTTTCTCTGTGTATCCCTGACTATCGTGTAACTCTCTCTGCAGACCAGGCTGGCTTCAAACTCAGATATGCCTGCCTCTGTTGACTTTAAATATTGTACCACTATGCCTAAATTGTATTCTCATTTTGATTTTCATAGTTACATAGTGTTTGCATTGTAATTTGTCTGATGTCTTTGTTCTGTGTTCTTCTAATCTGTATACTACAGATAACGTGAAGGAAGTTTTGTTGTTGTTCATTTTATTTTGATTTGCTTATGACATGGGGTCTTGTTATTTTGCCCTTCTGGCTATAAAACTTGATCTCCCTATGTAAATCTACCTCCAAATCTGGAAAGTATGATACCAGAAAAGACAGGTAGGAAAGTATCCCCAAGACTTCTGAAACTCAGGTCAGCTCACAGAACCCCATGAATTTATGGGATTACCATAAATAGCTAGAAATTGCAAGCAAGATACTGCAAGCTGTATCTGATTTTCTTATGTGCCTACAAAGTCCTGTAAACATGACAATTATTTTTATTTTCTGTTTGGCAGACAAATACATGCTATCAATTGTACTATAGAATATTTTAAAGAGGAATCTAAAAAGAATTCTCCTATAGTTTATATAAACTTAGTATTTCAGGCACATTGCTTATATTGAACATGGGAAATTCAAATGGAGATTTGTAGCTAGTATATTTTCCACATTCACCAAAGCTGTGTAAGCTAGTAAACTACAAAGCTAAGTGTCAGAGTTTCATTTTCCATGTTTTTTTATTTAAAGAAACATTTTATAGAAGGAATAAGTTCTGAGTTTTAATCTTGTATAGTATTTTATTGTGACAGGTATTACCAAGTAAAATTTTAATACAAATATTTTTATTTAAAGTCAAGTTTGGGGAAAAAATTGTGGCATTTATAATAAGAAATCAGTGGTAATTTTGTGAACCAAAGATACATATCTTCTTGAAAACAACGTAATATTCAAACATTTAAATTTCATCTTATCATGAACAAACCATCTCTGCAGATATTTTTACTCTCAAGATAATTTGTTTTCTGTATTTCATTTAGTCTTTTGGGAGCATAATGGCTTCCTTTCTGTTTACCCAACCCTTTGTACCTCTTGTTTAATTCTAACTGTATAGAAATGGCCTATTAATAATTATAACATGATTGTGAATACAGATCTATGGGGCTTTTTTGGTGAGTGACAGTCTTTCACTAAATAGATCAATTATATATTCAAAGACTGAGCACATCTCTCCTCTTTTGATTTAGAATCTGAAATAATTGGTTGATAAACAACAGTAGTTCCTGGCCTTTAGAAGAATACAGAAAATAAACTTTCTAACTGAGCACCCTATTTAACAATGTGGACGATTGTGGAAAAAAAAATGTGAAAGCTGACATTTAAGAGAAAGCTGTGGAAAACCCAGGAGGTTCACAGAAGGGGGCCTGAAAATTAGTTGCGAAGGTGCAGTAACCATATTAGAAAAATTTGCTACAGGAGATTTGTAACTATTAGACAGTGGAGAAAGGATCCTTCCCAGAAGGATCAAATATACTTCAGGAAGATATGTGGAGGGTTTGAAATGAATCTCTGCATAGTAAAACTATCAAGCCAACATAAACACATGATGCAGAATGCATAAAAGACATGTTCTTTATTTCTTGGTGGCATCGAAAAATGCCGATACTTCGGAGGCATTTGTGAAAAGTACTGGGGAGATTAATTTGGACTATAAACAAAAGGAGGCTTTGTCAAGAAAATTAGAGATTAATAAAATAGATGTGTGTTGACTGTAGAGTAATTCATATGTGTCTTGAATTGTGCACTGGTGCTTCACGGTGTTGCTATAGATGACACATTGGAAGGGGCAATTAATATCACAGAGGCATTAAGACCTACTGCCTAAAGCCTTTCTGGTATCTAGTTATTAGCTTCAAAGTCTCAGAAATTCAGTGTTGTTAGCCGACTCAGGGAGTACAAAAACTTCAGATGACTGACCCACATGGATTCCAATCAGCCAAATCCCTGTGGGATAGTTGGGTAAGTTACATTGACAATTGTTCAGTTTACTGAGAAAGCATAATCAGCATGGTTGTCAATTGTGACACTTTGCCTAGAACCCTTCATGTTAGTATTTATAACCTTATCCATATCTATATATCTATTCAAGTGCAAGTAAATGCAATTAATTATCAAGTTATAGATCAGAGTTATTTAAATTTAAGGGGATCTTGAAATGAAACTTCAGGTATTTGTAGGAAATTTGCATTAAACTACCGTAGCTGGAATACTGTTACTTATATTGGAAAAATTCTTTGAAATCATTAAAACAGCCTTTCCTAAATGTAAGAACAGTAGAAAAATCTACAAAGAGTGTGGAAAAAAACCTTAGCTTCAAGAATTTTAAATTATTTCTAGCTTATGTTCCCTAAATTTTGACAGTATTTAACATGCTATGACCTATCTATTATATATAGATACATGAAACTCTGCCAAATATATTGGCTGGTTTCTCTCTTATATAAAAAAAGTCATAGATTTTTAAATTATAAAAATATCGGGTAAGATGAACATGAAGTTTTAAAGTTATAAAGATGTTGTTACTCTTCAAAATACCATTATTTATTTCTGGATTAAATAACAAAAAGTGAGATTAAGACCATCAAGACAGCTCATTGGTTAAAGTAACCTGCAGCCAAGGCTGAGAACCTTTCATCCTCCAAACACAAACTGTAAAAGAAAAGATGTTTCAAAATTTTTAAATTATTTCTAGCTTATGATCCTTAAATTTTGACAGCATTTAACATGCTATGACCTATCTATTATATACAGATGCATGAAACTCTGTAAAATATATTGGCACAAGTTCCCACAAGTTCACCTTTGACCCTCTTCACCTACAGTTAGCATGTACAACAACACATAGGGACATGCAAAACACACAATAAGTATAACAAATAAACCACAGCTTATTTTTAAATGGTTGAATTTAGAACCTGTATAATTTATTGAGAATTTATATTCTAAACTGAAAACCTTATAAAGTTCTTGTTAGTAAAATTCTATAGCATATTCGGTAATATGTATTTCTTGATGAAAAAAATTTTCAAGGAATTCTATGGAAAAATATCTTGAGAAGTTCTTGAATGTATAGAAGGAAATAATTTCATGTCAGAAATTCAAATGCTCAAGGCATGAAAGTTCTCATCTTTTCCAGAGTTTTCCATAAATTTCCAAAGTTTAGAATGTGTCAGAAAGGGTAAAGGAAGAGAAATATCCTCAAAGCAAGGTGTAGGTGAAGAGGAAATGTAAGGGGCAGATTTACACCATCCTATCCTGTGATTTTTCTACAGGATCATGATATCTTTCAGATCTGAGTCTCTGTTCAGACTGTAGCTCCACCACTGTTACTTTCATGTTAAAGTTCCTGCTTGGCCAATTCTTTGCTACTGGTGAGACTGAATCACCAATTCATACTTACCTATACTTCTCCCCCAAACTAAAAATGCCAGCGATATGGATGTGCTTCCATGGTAGGGTACTTACCTGCCAAATATAAAACCCCCATTCTCATCACCTGTAGTATCAGAAATAAAAATGCCACAGATACCTCCTCAATCCACACCATCATGTTTCCTTGTATTTATTACTTGTGAGACAAGATTGACAAATTTTTTCTACAACCCTTGAAATTTCTTTGTCTTCTCCATCCCAGTACAGGAGCAAGAAGGCAGAAGAAAAAGTTGTGTTAACTAGCCAAACACATTTTCAGTTTTATTTGGTTTTATTTTTTGGAAGTTATCTATGAATTCCAAAAAAGCAGATTTTTACCTAAATGATAGTCTCTTCCATAATATGATATAAATTTGTATGCAAAGAGCCAAGCTTTGTGGAATGAGAAGAAATACATTTTTGTATACCAGAAAATATCTTGTGCCACATAAATATTTGACATAGATTTGTACATGATTTTTATATAAGGTAATAATTTTTTAAGAAATTCATTTTTAATTTATAGTTACACAATAAATTATTACTGAGTTTCCTTTGCCTTGTTGATTCTTTTACTTGGTTTTGTATTACATTTAGAACATGATGGTCATAGTTAAATGAGGATGGTTTCTAGGAATGTTGGTTTAAACCCGAAGAGTATCACTAGTCATGAAAAGGACATTTGTAGTTACATGAGCAACATGGTTTGCTATGTACTTTACCTACCTGTGACATCAGCCAATGCACTCGTCCTTTCCACATCATCACATCCACACAATGGTGTTGATTTTCTTTATGATGACATGCCACAGAGAGTTTTGTGAACATGGAACAAAAAATTGTCTTCCTATGGATGTTTGTAGCCTACACCATGGAGATCCATTTCAGATTGGCCATAGTTTTCTTCTTCTTCTTTTTTTTTTTAAGATTTATTTATTTATTTATATATGTACACTGTAGCTGTCTGTCTTCAGACACTCAGAAGGGGGCGTTAGATCTTGTTACAAGTGGTTGTGAGTCACCATGTGGTTGCTGGGATTTGAACTCAGGACCTTTGGAAGAGCAGTCGGGTGCTCTTACCCGTGGAGCCATCTCACCAGGCCCGGCCATAGTTTTCTTGATACCCCCTTTTCTGGTTAAATAACATTAAGAGCTATATTTTATGGATATTCTTTAATTATTTTTTTACACTGAATAAGTACTTGGTTGCATTTGTTTGCTTCAAATAGACTTCTTTCCTTCCCAGGAAGCATACACATATTTTCTCGTTAATAGAATTCCAAAGAACAATTTTAGTCAATGCTTACTACACTTGAGAAGCAGTTACAGGCATGCTAATGGATAGCTTTCCTTGTTTAATGAAATCCAAGCCACAAATCATTGATCTTTTCATCTGGTGATTGATTTATATTCCTATTGACTACAATCTAGCATTCACCATGTTTTGTTTTGTTTTGTTTCATTTTTTTCTGGATTCTGCAGTAAATTTTCTGTGGATTTCCTACTTGACAATGAAGTTGGTAATAATAGTCAGTCTATTTACAAAGAAAACATTGGATTGCTCACCTTGCAGCTTTCTATCATTGATTTTATATAACCTTTATACCTTAATTCTCCTTCACATACATTTCTGCTTCAGTGTTTTGTTTATATTTCTGATGTCTAGCAATACAATGTAGATATGCTTCCTGATAAAGCCAGGGTCAGAGTTTTATGAATCAAACTGGCTGCTGATCACAATTTATTTTTGCACTCAATTTGTTATAAAATATACCTTCTATCAACAGTTAAATATAATAGAAAATGTATAACTATTCTTTCATATTTTTGTTCTCTGAGAATTCCCTTTGAGAATTCCCTTCAATATTTTTCCTCTTTTAAATAATAGTATTATTGGTTCTTTATGAATAGTACTTCATGTAACCCAATCCCACTCATTTTCCTCTGTTCCTCCTTGTACCCATCCTATCCCCTTGCAACCTCCTGCGCAACAGATTTGTCTAGACTTCTTTCCTTGCAAATGTTCATTGTAATGATTGGTCTGGTACAAGGCCTCTAACATCTGCCACTCTATCAGTACTGGAACACCAAGGAATTTCTGTCAGATATCCTTTTATTGCCCTGTGTCATGGAGATCCTGTAGTTTGGGATCTGTAGGACTGGCCCCTTCATATACTCCCGCAATACATCAATGCGGTATATGTAAGAGTGGGCCACTTCAAAGTCCTAGATCTGAGCCCCTGAGGTATCTGAGCTAGTCAGCACATCAGCTCTCCCATTCTCAGGCCCTTGGAGCAGGTCACCAGCAATCCCCACAACCAGAGATAGCTCTATTCTGCTGCCCAGAAGAGGTATAGATAGGTCCTTCAGAGCTAACTCTTCTACTCTGATTAACTCAGGCCAACTCTCTTGTCTGATGTAAGTGGCAAGGGGTAAAAGGGGGAGATCTTTCTTAGTCATGTCACCACACAGCAGACAAGTGGTCAGGCCAGCTTTCTCATGGTTAATGCACTCAGAGCTGGCTCTCCTGTGTACCCACCACCAGGGACAGCTCTACTGTGCTGCCCAGGTGAGGTGCAGGGCTAGCTCTCCTGAGAAAGGTGGTGAGGGGCAGGGACAGCTCTCCTGCTTTCATGACCTCAGGACCAGGTCTTACAACTGCCACAGATGGCAAGGGGCAAGGGGGTAGGAAGGTATCTCCCCCTTGTCCATATTACCACATGGGAAATGAAGGACAAAGCCAGCTCTCCTTTGCTCATACTCTCAGGACCTGCTGCTCACTTTTAATTCCCTCAATGTGGCAGTGTGTGCAGACCCTCTCTGAGTACTATTGTTGGCTAGTGGCAGATATGGCTCTTGTGCTCTTCTGCCTCCCAGGGCCAGATCTTCCATGATACCCAGGAGAGGGATCTGTGGGGCCAGTTCTGCACAGCCCTTACAAAACAACATGTCCCAGGGCCACAGTCCAGACCAGCCATGTCTGCCTGGTCAGCTGCAAGGCAATGGATCCAGACATGGCCCCAGTAACAGTACAGTCTAGGACCCCACCATGATTCCAAGTACCACCATCAGCTACTCACACCAGACTATTCTAAGTACATTCAAGTCTCCAGTTCTGCCTTTCTTCATTGTGACCACACAGTTCTGTTTCTGTCTCTTCCATTTCCCCATCACTTACTTGTTCACCTTAGTTGTTCCCAGGGTCTCTGAGTCTTTGGGGTTGTCTCAGGTTTGAAGTCAGGAGTGCTATCTATACCCTGCGTGTACATTATGACTCGAGGGAGGGTCTTGTCAGGCATGGTCTGGCCCATTAAGCCTGTGAGGAAATGACTAGTAGTCATTTCATGCTTGCTTTTTCAGTAAGTTTTAGGCTCTTAATCATTCAGATGTTCACAGGTCAGAACACTGAGCATAGACATAGCCTCGTTCCTCTCTATCACCTACTGACAAACATGCTACATGGCACAGCAGCCGCATCGGCAATGCATCTAGGGACAGGCTCTTCAACTTTTTAAAAGTATCTTTAATTTGCCTTTCTCATATTTGAAGAATTAAAAATATAAATTTTTCCACTGAGGCAAAATACTATGCAATTTCATGCAAATTATTTCTTAACTCATATTTCATTAGGTTTAAATGAACTTTTGTTTCCCCAAAATGGAAAGGCCAAATCTTAATTTTAAAGTCAGCTAACATGTTCTGGGTCTCTTTTATTGTCTCTAGAATGTAGGCACTGAAAGGAATCCTGGAAAATCTTTCACTAGAATCTTTATTTTAGTTGACCTATTTGTCAACTGTTGTGACCTATTTGTCTTGCTCCATATTCCCAGATGAATGAAAACTAGATGTGGATTCTTTTTCTGAGTCACTATTTACTCTATGAATTTGACAAAGTAATATGTTAATTTTCTTTATACTGAGTAAACTTCAGTAAATTATACTGTATTCTTGGTTTTTAACCAAGAAATGAGAATCTCTGTAAAGAGATATTAGACCATTTAGCACAGTTCATAAGGTATAAAAAAGTGGTAGAATGATTTTAATGATATTTGGAATAACCTCACATCCCTTAGCCATTATTTTTAATTATATATAATTGTTTCTCTTCACTGTTTCTTAATTCATTATTCAGAGAATAAGAAAAAAATGTCTTCAAAGTATTGAAACAGATTTTTTAAATAAATTTCAGTTGCTATAATCATAAAAGCAAGCAAATAGTAATGACTGAAAGTAAATTGAAAGTATAAATTCTAATATCCTTTCACTGACCTACACTAGAATAAGCAGTAAATATTATTTGTTTATTCTGGTACTACGGTAAGTGACTTTACATGTCTGGTTTTAATTCAAACACCTTTATCTGTTAAATTTTTGATAGCATGATTAGGCCAGACGATTCTAGGAATATAGACTGATCTGAGTATGTAGATCATTATTTAAGCAATTTACCTTGAAATTAAACACAACTACATATTTAAACAAGTAATAGATGGTCCATGAAGTTATGATATGGCATGAACATATGTGTATGGACTTATTTACCTGAAGTGGTCTTTATAAGTGTTAGAGCTGCTTGTGGAATCATCTTTAACACTCAACAGAATCTGCCCCCCTCCATTAATAGTTCACATCTTTGATAAAGTAAAGATATGTCTATTAGGTAAAATAATTAGACTCCTATTAAAAATTCAAAAGAAGATTTAATCACAAAATTACTAATATGGATAACCAAGTTTTATTTTTATCAACGCCTATTTGTTTCAATCTGCTTTAACTGAAACAGAACCCTTGATTTTGCCACCTCCCTTTTCTTGTTCTAGATTCTCTAAGTTCTTTCAGTGCCTTCCTACTCTCAAGTTGTCATCTACTTTTTCTTTATTATTGTTCCATGCATACATGTATGAACAAATATAAAAATATAACCTACTGAGTCTATTTTTGCTGCATACATATATAAAAATGTATTATTGGAAATGCATATATATGCAACTATATTACATATATGTCTCTGTGTGTGTGTGTGTGTGCATGTGTATGTGTATATTCAGGGCTGATCAATCTGCACTAGGCATCCAGTAAGAGGGATAAATAAATAAAAATATATATTATTTTCCCTTCTCTCTCTTCTTCCAAAACCTCCTATGTAATACTTTTCCTCTCCCTCTCAAATTAATTGCTTCCTGTCTTAGGGTTTCAATTCCTGCACAAATATCATGACCAAGAAGCAAGTTGGGGAGGAAAGGGTTTATTTGGCTTACATTTCCATACTGCTGTTGATCACCAAAGGATGCAGGACTGGAACTCAGGCAGGTCAGAAAGCAGGAGCTGATGCAGAAGCCATAGAGGGATGTTCTTTACTGGCTTGCCTCTACTGGCTTGCTCAGCCNGCTCNCTTATAGAACCCAAGACTGCCAGCCCAGAGATGGCACCACCCACAAGGGGCCCTCTCCACTTGATCACTAATTGAGAAAATGCCTTACAGATAGCTGGATCTCATGGAGGCATTTCCCCAACTGAAGCTCCTTTCTCTGTGATAACTCCAGGTGTGTCAAGTTGACACAAAACTAGCCAGTACACTTCCCTTTCTTTACTTATTGTTTCACATATACATGTATACCTAAATACAGAAATTAACCTGTTCAGTATATTTCATGTTGCTTTTATTTTGTACATATTTCAGAAAATCTATCATATATATAATTTTTCATATAACTCATTTGCTCTTTCCAATCATCCTTATTGTTTCGAGAATCCATGTGATGATATGATATATATTTTTAAATATGCCTTAGTAACAGTGAATTAAAAGCTTGAAAGATTTATTGAAAAGTAAAATATATTTCTTGAAAGTCCCTGCATGGATTTATTTTAGTTTTTTTTTTTTTCACACAGGTGCACTATGGAGTTTGCTAAGATATAGAAGTTTAGTGGAGGAGGTTAAAAAGCTCACTTTCAGTGTACCCAGGAATCTCGCAGGCTTTCTAGCAGTATGTTCTGGCAGATTGATAATATACAGATCATATGTCTTAGCTGGGCTACAATCTCAGCCACTGACTGGTTCTGTGGCAGAAATGTGACCAATTGAGCAGATTTTGTGGGGACAATTAGTATCTCACCAGGAAAATAAACTTTCCCAACTTTGTTAAAAATAAAGATAATAATAAATTTCTTTATACAAATTGAAATAAAATGCTATTAAAATCCAAAAGATTATTCATATTCACAAATAATCATTAATTTAATATTTAAAAACCATATAATTAAACAACATAAAGAATGTATTGACATAGAAAATAAAATTAACTTTGTATTTGATTATTTTGAAATTTTCAAGAGTAATGTTCCTATAATTGTTTTAAACACACAGATGTTGTCTTATTTTAAATAGTTTATAACAATTCTAGAAAAAATAAAGTATCTTTGAAAATATCTTTAACTCTCTAATTGTTTCTCTAGTTGTTTACATTAGTATGTATAAACTAGAAAGATAGAAAAATATTCTACTTTTACTCACATTTTTCACTACATTTACTTATTGCTGTTTGATTGGGTATGTCTATTGTAGGCCTGCGGAGGTCAGAGAACAAGTTGTGCAAGTTTGTTCTTCCTGTGGCATGGTGTCCAGGAATTAAACCAGGTGGTCTTTAAGTGTTTCTATTTCAACATAGCACCATGACTGAAAACAAAGTTGTGAAGAAAAGTATTTATTTGCCTTATATTTCCATATTGCAGTTTCTTATTGAAGAAAGTTAGAACAGGAACTCAAACAGAGCAAGAACCTGGAGACAAGAGTTGATGAAAAAGCAATGCATATTTTCTTGCTGCACATGGCTTGCTCAGCCTGCTTTAAAAAAAAAACAAAAACAAAAACAAAAACAAAACTTATTGGGTATTTTATTTATTTCAAATGTTATCCCTTTCGGGTTTCCCCTCTAGAAACCCCCTATTCCATCACCCTCCCCTGCCTCTATGAGGGTGTTCTCTCACCCATCATCCATTCCCACCTCCCTGCCCTGGCATTCCCCTACACTGGGACATCAAGCCTTCACAGGACCAATAGCCTCTCCTTCCATTGATGCCCAACAAGGCTACATATGTGGCTAGAGTCACAGGTCACTCCATGTGTACTCTTTGGCTAGTGGTTTAGTCCCTGGGAGCTCTCAGGGGTCTGGTTGGTTGATATTGTTGTTCTTCCTATGTGGTTGCAAAACCCTTCAGCTCCTTCAGTCCTTTTGCTAACTCTGCCATGGGAGATTCCATGCTCAGTCCAATGGTTGGCTGTGAGAATCTACTTCTGTACTTGTCAGGCTCTGGCAGAGCCTCTCATGAGACAGCTATACAAGGCTCCTCTCAGCAAACCCTTCTTGGCATCCGTAATAGTGTCTGGGTTTGGTGTCTGCATATAAGATAGATCCATAAGTGGGACAGTCTCTGGATGGCCTTTCCTTAGAGAAAAAGGGTTTATCAAACTTCTGAAAATTACTCTTTACAACAGAATCTTTATCTAAAACAATTCACTGATAGTTTTACATTTTTAAAATTTGATAGCCTGAAACACACTTTTGTGCTATACATTGTATTCTTACAATCTTGACCTAAAATGATTAATCTCTTATTTCCTATTCATCCACCTTAGCATTGCATTTTCTCGTGCCACTTTGATTGTTTTGAGAAACCAGTTTTTATGACTCTGAATGATATTATAGCAATTTTAGGTTAGTACTTTAAATTATCATAGTATAACCAATAGAATTACAGAGATATGTGAAAATGTTTCCGTTTTGTTTTGTTTGTACAGTATTTTACAGGCGTTGTTTATCACTACCTAAACTTGTTCATTCCTTTACTTAAGCCATTTCTTATCTTTTCCCAGCCTAGGATAATTTATCTGTAAGATTAAGATAATAATCTTATATAGTTATTTGGATGATTGGCCATAAACACAACTATATAAGACCAAGAATATTTAAATGCTTCATACACATTAGCTGCTCATATTCTCATGCTAATATTTCCCAAAAACCTGCTTGCAGGAGTGTCTTCTTGTAAGAAAGTGAGGAACTCTGCCCCCAGGTGGTTCTAATTGGTATAAAAATGCCAGCAGCCAATGACTGGGCAGGGTAAACAGAGGAGAGACTAGATTCCTAGATTAGGGAGAAAGAGGAATGGAGGAGAAGGTGATCCACTATGCCAGGAGAGGGACAGGGAGAGGAGAACTGCCATGCCTGAGGAGAGTGGAGGACAGGGAGGCATAGCTGGCATGGGAAGTAACCAGGAGAGTACGGTCCAATGCAGCCAAGACATAATATAGGATTTAGTAAGTAATAACTTGAGATTATTGATGGGAAGCGATTAACTGGATGGAGGTTAGAAAGGTCCCGGCCATTGAGCTGATTAAGCCATATGAAAATATAAAGACTGTGTATGTGTCTTTCATTCAGGAACATAGAATATTGAGGATATGGAATGCCCCACCAGGTTTTATTTAATTATTTTCTATTTCTACAATTAATTTTAATTATTTTTATTTATGTAATAAATTAGCATTTATCCTATTTCACACATTTTGCAGTCATATCTCCAACAACTAAAAACGTTTCTTATGGTTTTAGAAGCAAATTCTATATAATATAATAAATTCTATATAATATAAACATGTGGAAATATTATTTTATAACTCTCCGAATGCTAAAATTCCTAATACCTATAACAGATTTGTTTTTGTTTCTTAATGGAGTTTTTTTTAAATATAGAAATAATTCAGAATTTCACGTAACTGTAACACGGTAGTAGCAATTTATCAAACATACGTACAAATTGGAAAGCAATATATTGCTTTCAAATGATTAATTAAAAGTAAATGAATGATTTTTTTCTTTAAATTTACAAAAACCATATAACACCAACAGCTGCTTTTCCAAGAAAAGACAGGAAACATTGGTTTTTCTCTCCAATAGTAAAAATAGATAAAAGTATTGTTAGCACTGCTCAGTATTCTCATGATTTATTGAGTTAGATTGAATGATTAAATCTTAAGTTAAAAGTAAACTTTGAATACAGACTTTTATAAATCGACTATGACATAAAAATTACCTTATTTTTAACAGAAATAAATTGAACATTTTGAAGAGATTTTTTCATCTATGTTAAGAGATAAATTCTATCATACACATATAAGGGAGAAAAAGTGTTCAGAACATTTGAAAGATGACCTGTCAAAACTAAGAGAAGCTGGAAAGATGAAACTTTCTCAAATCGCCTCAAAGTAGTGTACACTGTCTCATAGCAGTATAATGAGAACAGGAACAGAAGAAAATGGTAAGAGCAAACCAAAACATGTTTATAACAGAAATTTTAGGACTGTCACTCAAAAATCATCTTCCCCAAAGAAAGTTAGCAAAGTTAGTGAAATTTCCAGAAGGTAAGCCATATAGAAAGTAATTAAAAGATAATTCCTCAAGCAAAGTATTGTGTCAAGAACGAACTTCACAGAAAATGTTGAACATTGGTGGAAATTCAAGGAGGCAGATCTTCCATATTACATAAAAAGAGGGTCTAAAGATTGTTTTTGCGAGGAAGCGAGCTTCCTTACGATACTGTGAATCATCTGTCACTCGAAGCATCAATTGGGAACTGGAAGTTGGTACCTGAAAGAACAGAAAGGAAAAAAGGATGCATCCTGAAATTCAGCTCAGTGTCCTGATTCTGTTCATCTACAGTGCTATGTTGGAGAGGATATTGTTATGTTATTGGTGAATATTTGATTCTTCAAATTTCTTGACATTTTAAAATTTGTTTTAAATTTACAATTTTTCTGGCTCCTTTCTCTGACTTTTCACTGAGGCATCTTGATGTCACCTTGCAACGTATCTCTTGGTTATATATATATCATGTGATTTCTACCTTCTGATAAAAATACAAATACCTGTAATATAAGTCAATAAATGGTAAAAAGGTATTCTTTATATGAATAGTTGATAAAGTGAGGTCATATCATGCAAAATATTTCTCACATGGTTTAAGTACATTGAACTTCTAACATCTGACTTTAGTAATAAATGATACTAACTTAGCAGCACACATTCATATTAAAACTTGTATTCAATCTGCTTCATATTATGCGTTAGTTGATTTGAACCTTCCTAGAAATAGCTACCAAGGGTGAGTCCAAAGTCATTCTGTACACTTCCAGTTTGAACAATAATTTCTTAAACAGAAATGGAAATTAATTTTTGTAGGAGAAAGACCTTCATTCATAAGCTCTTTTTGTTTCACAGTAAGAATTAAATTTGTAAGACATATCACATAAAAGCTATGCCAAAACAGCTAATTCAATTATGCCAAAAGTAAAACACAAAAATCTGGAGAGGTGGCTGAGTAAGAGGATATACCACGATGGCAGACAACTTGAGTTTAGTTCCTAGGACCCACATTAGGGAGCTTACAATTGTCTTCAAGGAATCTAATTCCTCTGTTCTTCATGGGCACCTACCTTAATGTGCACATGCCAAATACAGACAAATACACACAAAATAAAAAGTAGAGAAAAACAATAAAGTAAGTTGTCCAATTTACAGTGACGAGTATCGAAAATCCATATATTTCTTACAATTATGTCATTACAATAAAGTCTAACTCCTAAGTCTGTGAAATCAAGAATGAGTTAAAAATGTGCTATCAACTGCAGTGGTTTGATTTGTTGTATGTCAGTAACAAAGCTGCTCATAAAATACTTTAGACATAATGTTTATCATAGCAGAAACATGTGTTATTATAAAACAAAATAACCCATAAATTCAAAAATATTGACACTGGGTCATTGCTGAATGAAGGTCATTATATGATTTTGTTCCCGTTTTTCTTTTCAAGATAAAAAGTCTAAACTAAAATATAGTGTTAATGAAAATATAGTAAAGCAGTCAGTATAATTTGTCTCAAAATTATTTTTTTACATTACTATGATTTTGAAATCGTCTTTTTAAATATGACTATAATAACTGTTGCTAGCATCCTCAGTGACAAGATTGATGACACAATTCTCAAAAAGAAAATGATACTTCTCCTACAATTCAAGAAATAGCAGCAAACAAGTGCTAAAATCACAGGCTATGAGACAAGAGCCATCAAAACTAAATCTAAGCCTGATGCCTGTCTCCATGTAGGAAAACAAGAATTCATAATCTGGTTATTGAAATCCAAACTTGGCAGGTTGAGATAGGAGGATTACAAGATAAAGGCCTGACAGGGCAGTTCAGCAAGATTCTTGTGTCAAAGTACAAGTTTTAGGAAAGAAAAAGAAACCCAAGTTTGTAGTTGTTTACATGGTATTGGGCCAACAGATTTTTAAATGCTGCACCCTCTATTTGACTCATGGCACCTTCAAATATTGATCATTACATGCTACCATGTTGTAAGTCTTATTATGATTATATTGATGATTCTTTGAAAAAAATAACTAAACTTGACACAATAGAGCATTATATTGATGGACATTTAAGAAAGGAACATGGGATAATCATAGGACAGCAGGGTAACTAACTCACGAGAGGAAATATGGAGAGAAAGTGTGGAGTAGAAACTGAAGAAAAGTCCATCCAGAGTCTGCCCCTCCTGGGGATTCATCCCATATGCAATCACCAAACCCAGACACTACAGTGGATAACAAGAAGTACTTGTTGACAGTAGCCTGATATAACTGTCTCCTGAGAGGCTCTGCCAGGGCCTTACAAATATAGAGGCAGATGCTCACAGCCAACCATCATACTGAGCATAGGGTCCCCAATTGAAGAGTTAGAGAAAGGACTGAATGAGCTGAATTGGTATGCAACCCCATAGGAATAACAACAATATCAACAAACCAGACCACCCCCACCCCAGAGTTCCCAAGGACTAAGCCACCAACCAAGTAATACACATAGAGGGACCCATGGCTCCAGCAGCAAATGTAGCAGAGGATGGCCTTGTCAGGCATCAATGGGAAAAGAGGCCCTTGGTCCTGTGAAGGCTCAATGCCCCAGTGGAAGGGAATGCTAGGGCAGGGAGGTAGGAGTGGGTGGGTGGGTGAACACCCTCGTAGAAGCAGGAGGTGAGGGGATGGAATAAGAGGTTTCTGGGAGGGAAAACTGGAAAAGGGGATAACATTTGAAATGTAAATAAAGAAAATATCCAGGAAAGATAAAAAAGAAAAAAAGAAAAAGAAAAAGAGAAAAATGAATGCTTTGTCTTTACGCCAATTTTAAGTGTTTATCCCAAAGCGCCTTCTCCACATGTTTTAAGGAAAACTTTACTGAGTTTTGTAGTCTTGGATAACTCAAAAGTAAATATAGAAACCATATATTTCTGAGTTTTCTAAAATCTCTCTGTAAGAAAAACTATATAGCTTACTTCTTTCTAGTACCATTTAATATTTAAATTTATTGTTACCAGAGATTTAAACAAAGGTAAAATGAATTATTTGCCCATAACTTTGAGTCAAGTGTGGTTTGAATAATTTAAGATAGGAAGTAAAGTACCTGTCATTAGCATGTAAATTTTACACCTAGCTTCAGAGAATTTTTTTTAGATTTTTTTATTAGATATTTTCTTTATTTATATTTCAAATGCTATCCCAAAAGTTCCCTATACCCTCCCCCCACCCCTGCTCCCCTACCCACCCACTCCCACTTCTTGGCCCTGGCATTCTCCTGTGCTGGGTCATATAAAGTTTGCAAGACCAAGGGGCCTCTCTTCCCAATGATGGCCGANTAGGCCATCTTCTGCTACATATGCAGCTAGAGACACAAGCTCTGGGGGTACTGGTTAGTTCATATTGTTGTTCCACCTACAGGGTTGCAGTCACCTTCAGCTCCTTGGGTACTTTCTCTAGCTCCTCCATTGGGGGCCCTGTGTTCCATCCAATAGCTGACTGTGAGCATCTACTTCTGTGTTTACCAGGCACTGGCATAGCCTCACAAGAGACAGCTATATCAGGGTCTCTTCAGCAGAATCTTGCTGACATGTGCATTAGTATCTGGGTTTGGTGGCTGATGATGGGATGGATTCCCCGGATGGGGTAGAATGTGGTACATTTACACAATGGAGTACTACTCAGCTATTTAAAAAAAATGAATTTATGAAATTCTTGGACAAATGGATGTATCTGGAGGATATCATCCTTAGTGAGGTAACCCAACCACCAAAGAAGTCACTAGATATGCACTCACTGATAAGCGGATATTAGCCCAGAAACTTAGAATACCCAAGATACATTTTGCAAAACACAAGAAAACCAAGAAGGANGACCATCGTGTGGATACTTCATTCCTCCTTAGAATAAGGAACAAAGTACCCATGAAAGGATATAGGTACAGAGACAAAATTTATAGCTAAGATGAATGAATGGACTATCCAGAGAATGTTTTTATGAATGGTTATCTAAGATTAAAACCAGCATCCTTTAGGATCCAATTCTTATGGGTCCTCACAGAAAAGTGACCAACAGAATGTTTACAGAAAGTATTTTCTGGATGTTGTTTTCTTAACACTGGTAACCATTTTCTTTTAAAATTGAGCTAATCTTAATATTTTTTGCTTTTTTTAAAATAATTTTACATTGTTACAATTTACTGTTTATAAGAAATGGTCTCACAGTCTCTAAATATAAGAGATGTGTGTAAATTCAAGCATCATGATGCTGATATTGTAGAACAGTATGTCCACAGCAATGGAAATTTTCTACTCTATCCTATGATTCTGGACTGACCCTGCTTCTCTGAAAGTACCCCAATAGATTATATATGTTTATACTATTATTCTTAAGATAATAGTTCCAGTTCTTGAAAATAGAATTTTTAACAATTGATATTGCATTGCATATTCCAAAGTCCCTAAAATGGAAAATTTTTACTTTAATTTGTGATCCATAAATAGAAAATGTGACTATAATAATTTTATATGTGAGAATGATATAAGGAAAAGATCTTCATATAGTTTTTGTAAATTTAACAGACTATAAGTGCTAACAACCAATAACAGAATCTATTCTTAGTTACTCGTACTCTTTATTTTGTCAATATTGTGGGCAGAATTTAGACTATTTATTAATGAACTCATTAGGAATATTATGTATGTGTTTAAAAGTCTCTTGTGCTTTGCATATTGTCTGGTTATAGATCTCTCTATTTATTACAATCTGCTACAGGTGGAGGCTTCTCTGATGCTGCCTGACTAGCAGAATGTCATTAAGAGTCATTTGATGGCTAATTTCCTTTAGTAGAACAGTAGTCTTTGCTTTTACCCTAGGTCCCTGGATTGCATCATCTCAGATTCTTTGTCACCCAGAGTTATATCAGGTTTGGGTTCCAACTCACTACTAGGCTTTAAAGCTTTGTGCTACAATCACACAAGCATAGCTTCCAGACAGGAGAACATCTAAGTTTGACGGGTTTGTACATGGGTCGTTGCTTATATTTTTTTCCTTTGCTAGTGCACAGGAACACTAGGGCGTAGGGGTGAAATCTCTATATGGGCATCACATTGTCCACTGTGTGGTGTAAGTGTTATCTTCAGCAATAGGGCATTGTTAGTTTATGGAGAGAAACCAATTTGACAACACACTGGGTTGTTAAGGGATTTTCTTGGGACACTTGTAACCACAAACAGAATGGCCTCATCAGATACCTCCCATCAGGATTTAGAGAAACCTGTGGAAGAGGCAGAAAATGTAAGAGTCAGACAGGATCAAAATTAGCATGAAAACAAGGCTGTCTAACATACAACATGGTATAAACATGCCTTAACTCAGAAAGTTTGAGACAACATGAACAGGGCTATGTGGGTCTGTAAAAGATGGAGTCCTAGCGCTAGAAAGGAAACTGGACACATGCCCTCATAGCTATTATATGAAGCTATCTTCTATAGACAATTCTTTGCAAGTAGAAATTTAGCTTTCTCCAAGGGAATCTCACTGGGGAAATAAGCTGCTCTTAAGAGTAGGCTGCGTGTATAACAGTAGATGGCCAACAGAAAATGAATTCAAAATTTGAATCCAAAGTCGAATCTTTGGAGGTTCCTTTCCTCATAATACCACGTCAGGGCTTCTGGTTTGTTTTTGGTTTTGTTTTTTTGTTTTTTTTTTTTTTTTTAAGATTTATTTATTTATTATATGTAAGTACACTGTAGCTGTCTTCAGACACTCCAGAAGAGGGCATCAGATCTTGTTATGGATGGTTGTGAGCCACCATGTGGTTGCTGGGATCTGAACTCCGGACCTTCAGAAGAGTAGCCGGGTGTTCTTACACACTGAGCCATCTCACCAGCCCAGGGCTTCTGTTTTTAAACTAAATTCCAACTTCCCTTTTCTAACTCAGTAGTATGGAGCACTAGTTGAATGTGTGTGTGTGTGTGTGTGTGTGTGTGTGTGTGTGTGTGTGTGTGTGTTTGTCTGTCTCTGTGTGTACACTAAGAAAAAAACATATGTTACTTATGATCAACTTAATTTTGGTTATAGTCAACTGAGATTCCCTTTAATTTATTAATTAGATATTTTTATAAAGACTTCTAAAATGAAATTCTTACCCTATTTTAGTTTTAAAAGTAATTTAAATAACTATTTTAATGTTCCACCCCTTTCCTTCAAATTTCAAAAGGATCTCTAAGAATGTAGTCAAAGAATTATTTTTAGTGGAAATAATAAAATTAGAAGTGAAATAGCATTTTGAAGGTCAGGTCATTAAAAAACATGGGAGAAACTAATTAAGTTATTTAAGCAGAAGACTTAATAACGAAGTTTAAAAAATATCAGCTTAATGACACCATATAAAGGATGGTTCAGTGAAACACAGAACTAGACTGCTATGTGGGCAGAGATATAAACCTACTGGGGATCAAACTGAAAAACTGGGGATCTGTGGGAACTAAAAAGGGACCTGGGGAAGGAGGCGAAGGAAGGACCCACATCGGGCCAGACTTGCACCTAAGCTCTGGACAGGCTCTGGAGGGCTGCCAGATGCTTTCCACTTAGCCATAGGTGGGCATCCAAGACTCTGACCCACTGGACAGGGGGTGGACAAGGGGCAGCCCAACCTGGGGACCCTGGGCCCACACCCTGTAGCCCTGGGGTTATGGGAGAAAGGGAAGAGGAATAAGAGGTCCCACACATGTGAGAGTAAGTGCAGCCTTGATGGGCAGAGACTGTGTATGGTTTTAGAGCTTTATTGTAGAAAGGCAGGGAGAGAGAGAGAGAGAGAGAGAGAGAGAGAGAGAGAAGGCTAGAGAGATAGAGTAAGAGGGAGAGAGGGAGAGGAGAGGAGAGGAGAGTAAGAGCAAGAGAACAAAGAGTGAGAGAGTGAGAGAGCAAGGAGGGGCCAAACAGTCCCTTTTAAAGTGAGTTGTTATCTTTTCTGTTACTAGGTAAATGGGGAGGAGTTTAGCCTGAAGGTCAGAAGCTTGGGACATTACCTACATGACTTTTAGTCATGCTTCTCTTGTGGGGCCTGTGGGGGCTTATGCAGGAGCCAGAGTTCCAGAAGCATGAGAGTACTCCTTCCGTCCCATGTAATCTCAGCTCAACTGGAGACCAGCCTGTCTGTGCATAGCCCAATGCCCCACAGGGATCTCCTGAGGGGCAGTGGTGGCAGGCAGAGAGAAGTGTTAAATGATGGGAAAGCAAGGAGATTTTATAGGACATTCATCAGGAATTCAATCTGAGACCATTCAGTTGGCCTTGGAGCTAGGTGTCCTTACCAGAGGTAGTTGACCTTTGGAGGAAGATAAAGGGAGGTTCCTGGAGGATTAATGGTGGTTCTCAGTGAACAGAAAACACTTTAAAAGATTTGCTTTTCTAGTAAACCTTTAGACCTGTTTACCTAATTACAATCATTCTGTTTACATAGCCAAAGTTCTTTTGTTTAGAACATTGTCAACTTCACTGCCCTTTGAGGGAAGAGCAGCTTTGGATTTGACAGCCATGAAGACTACAAAAGGCAAGCATTTTGTTAGAATTTAGATTTTGAATTCAGAACTTAAACTCTGTCTCTAAATTTCTACCACCTGATTATCTTCTCCACAGATACCTTCCTTTTAAAATAGTAATAATTGGCCTCAGGCTCCTAGAGTTAAATGAGTTAATTTTTAATTGCATTCATTTTTTATTCTATTTTTTTTTGCTGTAAATGGTACAATAATTTTCAATGTGAAAGGAATAAAAATTTAAAAACAAGAAAGGATTCTTTCATTCATCAGAATAAATGCTCAGTGTGCTGGTTCTGGTGATGTCATGAGTCTGCTGGAGATATATGTTTCAGTTAAGAGTTGTTAGTGAAGAAGTTCAAATCCCTGCTTTTTAAAAATTAGCCATACGTGTGCAGAAGAGAGAGAACACAGGAACCCAGAAATCTGCACAATTTAAAAGACACTAACTCTGTAAGTGAAAGTGGTCATAAAATAGATATCAAATAAATTAGATTAACAACAGATACCACCATCATTTGAGGAGTTGACAACTAGGAAACCCCCTTTTTCATTTGTGTACCCATACACAGTCAGAAAGTCCACGGTTCCTTTTGCTCCAACTAATGCTACAATATTTTTCAATTGGGTGAGAACTATTATTGTAAATATTAGAAAGTTATATATTGAAATTCTATTTATAAAAGACACTAAAATCAAACCAAAGAAACAAATGTGTTTTGTTTTGAAAGAACATTTTTTTTTTTTATCGAAATAACGTGGGTCACAACTGTACAGGTATATAGATAACTCAAACCTGCTTTAGAGACAAAAACATATGGTTTTACAAGTTCCATGGCTTGTTCATATTTTATTCTTGGATCTGAACATGCTTTTGTTTAGCTGCTAAAGGGTATATACAGAACTCTCCATAATGCCAAAAAGCAGTGTCCAAAGTCACGCCTAAGCACATTCCATTCACAAATAAATTTCCTGTAAGTGTAAACTAAAGAATTATTTTACCTTTTATGAGACTTTAAAAGCTAATGAAATGCAACATACTGTGTTTACTTCTTGGAAATGGTAAATTGAGAGAAATACTTGAAACACACTGAAATAAATAAGCCTTCTGATGCTTTGACTGCTTTCAACTGTTAGTTTTGCATAACAGTTATTCCTTTCAGAATTGCAATGTTGATATATCACTTCATATAATTTTTACTCAGTTATTAAGTCACGAACAAATCCAATGGATTTCATTAGAGTGTAGAAGCAATGTGACTTAATCAGCCTCTAGCTGAGCTTGAATACAAGCAGTGTATACATAGGATACAGACAGACAATCTACGATGAGCTTCCCCACTGACAATCCTGAGCTGATTTCTCCCATTCATCCAAGTGTCATATCCTTCGCTGTGAGTATTTAACACCATTGATTTTATTGATATATTAGTTTTCTTCTCAGTGATGTCTTCAAGATGCCAGAAAGAAAGAGGAAGAATAGTCCTTGAGTAAAAGTGCAAGTAGCAGAGCTGGACAGATGACTCTGACGTTAAGAGCACCTCCCTGCTCTGTAGAGCGCCAGGACATTTCACCTTTTCTGGCATCTATAAACAGTGCATGTGAGTGCACATATACAAACATTTTAAACATAAAATTTTTTAAAAATATAGGAAAGAAATATGGCCATGAAAACACAATGAAATCTCTTCAAGTCCACAGGAACTTTGTAAGTCAGGAAACCCTAACAAATTCTATACAATCAAAAAGAAAAAATTATAGATCTTTAGATGTGAAAGGTTTTATTATAACCAAAAACATGTGATGTATAACCTATATGTCTATGTATTTAAAAATGATTAAACAATATAATCTTAAAGAGATTTATTTCAATGCAATCAGATATAATCAAGGCTTTGTCTCAATTCTCTTTTTTTTCCCCAATTTTTATTAGGTATTTACTTCATTTACATTTTAAATGCTATCCACAAAGTCCCCTATACCCTCCCCC
>NC_034606.1:14178723-14180587 GCF_900095145.1 Mus pahari | reverse complement strand
TCCCTGTGCCCTCTAGTGAGTCTGGCTAAGGGTTTATCTATGTTGGTGATATTCTCAAAGAACCAGCTCCTAGTTTGGTTGATTCTTTGAATAGTTCTTTTTGTTTCCACTTGGTTGATTTCACCCCTGAGTTTGATTATTTCCTGCCATCTACTCCTCTTGGAAGAATTTGCTTCCTTTTGTTCTAGAGCTTTTAGGTGTGCTNTCAAGCTGCTAGTATATGCTCTCTCTAGTTTCCTTTTGGAGGCACTCAGAGCTATGAGTTTTCCTCTCAGAAATGCTTTCATTATGTCCGATAAGTTTGGGTATGTTGTGGCTTAATTTTCATTAAACTCTAAAAAGTATTTAATTTCTTTCTTTATTTCTTCCTTGACCAAGGTATCAGTGAGGAGAGTGTTGTTCAGTCTATAAGTGAATGTTGGCTTTATATTATTCATTTGTTATTGAAGATCAGCTTTAAACCATAGTGGTCTGATAGGATGCATGAGACAATTTCAATATATTTGAATCTGTTGAGACCTGTTTTGTGACCAATTATATGGTCAATTTTGGAGAAGGTACCATGAGGTGCTGAGAAGAAGGTATATCCTTTTGTTTTAGGATAAAATGTTTTGTAGATATCTATTAAACCCATTTGTTTCATAACTTCTGTTAGTTTCACTGTGTCTCTGTTTAATTTCTGTTTCCAGGATCTATCCATTGATGAGTGGGGTGTTGAAGTCTCCCACTATTATTGTGTGAGGAGCAATGTGTGCTTTAAGTTTTACTAAAGTTTCTTGAATGAATGTGGATGCCCTTGCATTTGGAGCATAGATATTCAGGATTGAGAGTTCATCTTGGAAGATTTTACCTTTGATGAGTATGAATTGCCCCTCCTTATCTTTTTTGATAACTTTGGGTTGGAAGTCGAGTTTATTTTATATTAGAATGGCTACACGAGCTTGTTTCTTCAGACCGTTTGCTTAAAAAATTGTTTTCCAGCCTTTCGCTCTGAGGTAGTGTCTGTCTTTTTCCCTGAGATGAGTTTCTTGTAAGCAGCAAAATGTTGGTTCCTGTTTGTGGAACCAATCTGTTAGTCTATACCTTTTTATTGGGGAATTGAGTCCATTGATATTAAGAGATATTTTTAAAAAAGTAATTGTTGCTTCCTGTTATTTTTGTTGTTAGAGTTCGCATCCTGTTTTTGTGGCTGTCTTTTTTCATGTTTCTTGAAGGATTACTTTCTTGCTTTTTCTAGGGTGTGGTTTCNGTCCTTGTACTGGTGTTTTTCCGTTATTATCCTTTGAAAGGCTGGATTCATTGAAAGATATTATGTGAATTTCGTTTTGTCATGGAATACTTTGGTTTCTCCATCTATGGTAATTGAGATTTACTTAGCATATTTGTTGTTCTGATTATTATGTGTCAGAAGGATTTTCTTTTCTGGTCCAGTCTATTTGGGGTTCTGTAGGCTTCTTGAATGTTCATGGTCATCTCTTTCTTTAGGTTTGGGAAGTTTTCTTCTATAATTTTGTTGAAGATATTTGCTGGCCCTTTAAGTTGATAATCTTCATTCTCATCTACTCCTATTATCCATAGGTTTGGTCTTCTCATTGTGTCCTGGATTTCCTTGACCTTTTGAGTTAGGATCATTTTATATTTTGCATTTTCTTTGATTGTTGTGTCCATGTTCCCTATGGAACCTTCTGCACCTGAGATTCTTTCTTCCATCTCTTATATTCTGTTGCTGATGCTTGCATTAATCGTTCCTGATTTCTTTCCTAGGGTTTCTATCTCCAGAGTTGTCTCCCTTTGGGTTTTCTTTATTGTTTCTACTTCCATTTTTAGATCCTGGATTTTTTTTTTCAATTCCATCTCCTTTTGG
>NC_034606.1:14172535-14178190 GCF_900095145.1 Mus pahari | reverse complement strand
TCACTATTGGATTGGAGCAGCTGTTGTGTTCCACTCACCAGTGATCCTAAGATCGCTTGGGCAGTCCGCTAGGGACCATGGGGGTGTCCACCGAATCTGTGCCCTAGGTGACCTGGTGCTGGTGCAGACCGCAAGGAATTTGTGCCCCTGGTCAGGCCAGTTCTCTGGTTTCCTAGTGCTGACTCATGTCCCGTGCATGATTGGATTGGAGCAGAAGTTGTGTTCCACTCACCAGTGATCCCAAGATCGCTTGGAAATTCTGCTAGGGACGATGGGGGTGTCCTCCGAATCCACGCCCTAGCTGACCTGGTGCTGGTGCAGATCGGGAGGGATTTATGCCCCTGCTCAGGCTGGTTCTCTGCTGCCCTAGTCCTGTCTCATGTCCTATGTGCAATTGGATTGGAGCAGATGTTGTGTTCCACTCACCAGGGATCCTAAGATCCTGTGGGCAGTCCTCTAGGGACCATGGGGATGTCTGCCCTCTCTGTGCCCTAGGTGACCGGGTGCTGCTGCAGACCGGAAGGGATTTGTGCCCCTGGTCGGGCTGGTTCTCTGCTTCCCTAGTGCTGTCTCTGGTCCCTGTGTGAGACTGGATTGGAGCAGATGTTGTGTCCTACTCATCAGTGATCCTAAGATCACAAGGGCAGTCCTCTAGAGACTGTGGGGGTGTCCTCCCACTCCACCCCCTAGGTGACCCGATGCTGGCGCAGACCAGAGGGGATTTGTCTCTAGGTTAAATCTTAAGCCTCAATTCTCTTTCTGAATTAGAAATTTGTATTTTCTTAATTTAAGAAGGCATTGAAAATAATCGCCTTTATTATTTTCTTTGTTATGTTTTAGTAGTTATGTTACAAGTATTTTTATATTTGCCTGGCTTTTTCACTAGAATTGTTTCTCAAGATGAAGTTCAGTAGCTGGAGAGGTAGCTCTGTGGCTAAGAATATCTGTTTTCTTCCAGAAGGACCTGTGTGAAGTTTCCAGCATCCACATCTGGAAGCTCACAAATGCCTCTACAACCAATTCCAGCATATCTGACACATTTAGGTGCATCTTTATGACTCATATTCACATGGAATACATTCATGCAACATGTACTCTCATATATGCAAGAATGAAACTATATACTAAATTATAACCAATTTTGTTTTAAGGCTTAGGCATCTAATTATGGGAATATCTCTGTGGTGGTTTGAGAAGGAATGAGTCCGAAAGACTTATATGTTTAAAAACTTGACCCATAGTAAATTACATTATTAGGAAGTGTAGCCTTGTTGAGGTAGGTATAGCCTTGTTGGAGAGAATGCGTCACTGTGGGGTCAGGCTTTGAAGTCTCATGTGCTCAGTTCAACCTAGTATGGCATTCGCTTCTGTTATCTGGATCAAGATATAGTACTCTCAGTTCCTTTTCCAGCACTTACGTGCTTATACACCCCTATGTTTTCTACCATGATGATAATGAACTAGATTTCTGAAATTGTAAGCCAGTCCCAATTAAATATGTTCCTTTATAAGGGTGGTCATGGTCGTGGTGTCTATTCCCAGCCATAGAAACTAAAACTAAAGCAACTAGTTTTAAAAATGTATGTATCCTAGACTGTTTTTTTCAGTTGTATACCTCAGATACATTGATTATAATCCCCAGAAAATTGAGATAGATTGAAACATTCTCATTTGTACTGGATTTGACAAGTGCTGCAACAAAATGGAAATCATGTGAAGTCATATATCTTTTTCCTAGTATCCATGGTATTGTCATATTTAAATTTAACCAGGTAAAGTTGTTTATCTCAGTACACAGGTAGAATAAATCCCTTGTGTTCCTTCTCACCTCCTAAGAAACTAAAAATCTTTGCAGTGATTCCAAGAGCTGCTCTAGACAGCCTATTCAACAATTAACAGTGACAAAATAATGAAAAAAACAGGAGGTATGCACATTGTTTTCAGTGTACAGTCTATCAAGCATGGTTTTGAAATGTAAGTAATAAATCATTTTTAAGGCATCTAGCAGTATCCAAGCTACAAAATGTTTCTCATCTATTGTTTTGTCTTAGTAAGCACTTTGCCAACTTCTGTGAAAAATGATTGCTTTACAAAATCATTTAAAGTTGTTGCATCACATACACATGGTTCATTACTTTGCAAAGTCTGACTCTGACTTCCATGACCTTAGAAATGAGTTACTACTATGTATACTGGTTTTCCCACTAACTTTTCTGCCCTTTAAAGTCAAGGGTTTCAATCTGAACACATGACATACAGAGATTACTGTAATAATTTTCCTTTAATTAGTTCTTTGAACTTGTCTAGTTACTTAATTCTAATTATATACTCCCTGTGATTTCAACATTGTTCATATGCTGTCTGAGATGGATTTAACACTGCTCTTGTGACTATTTTAAGAATATTCTCTATTTTAGTATAATGTAAATACCTTTTCCATTTATTTATATATATTATTTTCTCTGAATAAAATTTATGGTTATTACTGCAAAGTAATCTAGACCACCAGTGAGTCTAGTTTTATGTCAAAATCTAGGTGGTATTTTGATTGTTAACTCAGAAATCTTAAGAAAAGTTAAGATAATTTGTGTTTACATCTTTTCTGAAAGCATGACTCCAAAATGTGCTATGACCTGAAGATCTATCCTGGTGAACTAAAGAAGCATGTCTGAAAACATTTGCATGCCAAAAACTTCCAAAGCTAAGAACATTAGCTCATAACTATATCCTAACAAATTAAGAGATTAAGAGATTGAGTTAATCTCAATCTCTCTCTCTCTCTCTCTCTCTCTCTCTCTCTCTCTCTCTCTCTCTCCCATTGCTCCTTGTCTCTCCCTGCTGAGGTCTTTACAATCTTGTTCTGGAGAAAAGCAAAGAGAATACATACATACACACACACACACACACACACACACACACACACACACACANACACACACACATACACACACACATATATACAGATATATATATATATATATATATATATATATATATATATATATATGTATAAAACAGATTCTATTAAAATTTTAAGAAAAATGATGGCAGCTGTTTGGAAGAGACTAAAAGCAAGATGTAGCAAACATCTGTAATCACAGTGAAATGAAGAAGATAATGATAAGTTGAAACAGTAAACTGAAAAATTGAATTTATTGCAATCAACCAAGTTAGTATTAAATCCCAGCTCAATTACATGAATTATATAAAAGAATACAATAATGAGCATACATAAAACATTAGTCCAGAGACTTAAATTAGTAGTAAATTTTTATATCAATGGAATGAAGTAGGCTTTTTCATTAGCTAAAGTTCTTTTGCTTCATGTTGGGTTTGCAATTCAATGTTATCAGACTTCTAATTCTGTTGTTATATTGCCTTGAACAATTGGTTGAGAATATTTGAAAATGGATATCCTGGTTTGTGTTCTTGTTGTCTCACCCTGTAGGAAGCAAAGACAAGTTCAATGTCAGTCTTGGTTAAATTTCAGGACACTATCTCAAAAGAAGAAAAGAAAGGAAGGAAGGAAGAAACATAGAGAGAAGATAAGGTGTAGGATAGAAGAAAGGAGGAAGTGAGGGCTTAAAAAGAAGAGGTAACACATATAAGCGTATACTGATGAAACCTTGTCAGTAAATTCAATACAACAATGAATATATGAACACACACACATACAAAACCAAAAGTGAGAGATAATTTATCCTGGTAAATACAATCACTACAAAAGAACTTTTCTCTTATTTTAAGTCACTGTATTCAAAAGTCTATAATAATTCATTCAGTTTATCCACCATCACCCATAAAATACTAAAGCATGATGATTATTCAGGTTAGCTTTCCTGAAGTGGCAGAGAGGCATAAATATGGCTTTAGACACTACTCACAGATGGTGAAACACATTAAATCATTGTTCCGTTTTTCCTTGCCAATGCAAATAATTTCTTCCCCTGGGATGCAGCTATCTGTATTGCTAAGTTATTTTTCTGTTTAGGAAATTTGGGTTTAGTCTGTAAGTTAGTACATAAATAAGTAACAAGTACACTGTTCTCACATATTCTTAATTCCGTTATCAGTTTTTACTTTTGGACTAAGAATTTCATTGGAATCTTAGCTACTATTTGTTCCCTGTAGTTTATGTCAATTTGTGATGAGATCTCCATTCATAGTTTTGACATAGTCAAAATGAAAACCCAGCAGGATTAAGGGTTTGTGTTTACATAGAAATTAATAATGCAATTTCTCTTGAAATTATTATAAACATTTTATGTAACTATAAAAGTGGAGCAGCTGCCTGTTTATTCCCAAGGCCTTATATCAGAGAGAGAGAGAGAGAGAGAGAGAGAGAGAGAGAGAGAGAGAGAGAGAGAGAGAGGAGGAGGAGTAGGATGAAGAGGAGGAGGAGAAGGAAAAAGGAGGAGGAAGAAAGGAAGGAAAGAGGGTTCAAATAATTATGTTTTCTCCATTTCTGCTTTATTTATTTATTTATTTAGCAAAAATGACCTAGTTTTGTTTTGTTGTATTCTGTCATTGGACTCTGTCTTAGTCGGTGTTCTATTGCTTTGAAGAGATAGCATGAATATAGCAACTGTTATAAAAGAAAGACTTCATTGGGGATTGCTTACCATCTCAGAGTTTTAGACCATTTTCCATCCCCTAACTCTTCCCTAGGGGTTCCTGACTTAAGGTCCAATGGTTGGCTATAAGTATCTGCAACTGTCTCAGTCTGGTGCTGGTAGAGCCTCTCAGAGAACAGCCATGCTAAGCTCCTGTCTGTAATCACAACATAGCATCATTAATAGTGTCAGAATTTTGTGTCTGCCTATGGGATAGATCCCAAATTGGGCTAGTCACTGGATGGCCTTTTCTCCAATCTTTGCTCCACTTTTTGTCCCTCCATTTCTTTTAGACAGGAACAATTCTGGCTCAAAATATTTGAAACCACCATAGACCCACAGACTCTATACAACTGGATCATTAGAAAGGACTTTCTCAGCCATACAATATTATACAGGTTTTATTCTCGTTTACGACCTTGATTAGATAATTCAGAGCTGTGGATTGTCAAATTGGAGTTTCTTTGACACTTAAATGATGGTGACTTTTTGATGTTCTGTTTCTATATAAATGTTCTTAGCTTTACTTTTTTGTTTTCATCTTGTTTTGTTCTGTTTTTGTTTACATTTCCCACTTTTAGTCCAATAAAAGGCTGTTTCTCTTACAATGGTAAACTATATACAATAATAAAAATTTTGAAAATTATCATGAAAGATTAATATTCACAATATAAAATCCATACACATTAGCAACCTTGGAGAAAATAATCTATTATCTATCTGATCGTCGTGAATTCAGAGTTCTGCACCTAAATCAATTTCTATCATAACTTGCATTAACAACCTAAAACATCTTATTTTTTGTTTGTTTGGTTGGTTGGTTTTTGGTTTTTCAAAACAGGGTTTCTCTGTGTATCCCTGGCTGTCCTGGAACTCACTCTGTAGACCAGGCTGGACTCAAACTCAGAAATCTACCTGTCTCTGCCTCCCAAGTGCTGGGATTAAAGGCATGCACTACCACTGCCTGGCATCTTCTTAGACTTAAAACATTTTCTTAAATCCCAAACAACCTAACCTTAAATGAGAGCCTATAGATATCTAG
>NC_034606.1:14127192-14168750 GCF_900095145.1 Mus pahari | reverse complement strand
GTCTTAATCTTCTGGATTCAATCACCACTGTGTCTCAAGATCTCCATACCAAGATCCAGATCAGAAACTTCTATCTCCCAGTCTCCAGATTAGGTTCACTGGTGAGCCTTCCAATTCTGGATTGTAGTTCTTTTCAAATATAGTCAAGTTGACAACCAGGAATAGCCACTACACTGAGTAAATAGGAAGTGTGGAGCAAGCAGCTTTTAAAACTAGAGGAATAACAGAGAAAGCTGGCTGCCTGAACATTCACCCAAATTTCTCTGTAATGTTGCAGGATCCATCTTCAGCCTCCTGTCTCAGAATATCTGACATACTTTTTGTGATTCAGGAAATATGAAGAACTGCTTAGCCTGTCTTGGTAAAGCTTGACAGCTGACTTCCCTGCATCTTGTTTGTCCAGTTTGGACAGCGTACCATCAGCAGTTGAAATATGGACAGTTTCTTGCCCAGTGGCAGCTTGTCACATTTGAAGCAAACTGCATAAGGAAATTCCTGATGCTCATCATCTTCTTTGAAATCGAATGGGGGGTGCTTTCAGGAGTAGAGCTTTTCAAATTTGTCCCAGATGTAGATTTTTTTGAGGAAATAGCATTGGGGCAGTCCTAGGTAGGATCAAGCAAGATGCTGGAATAAATACCTCAGCATCTCAGCATACCCAGGGGGTACCTGTCTTGTCTTTTTTGGTTTCTGCTCTTTTGCTCCTGTTTGTTCCTTGTTGATCTACATTTCATAGTCCAGTGTCAGACTTTGCCATTTCTTCTGCATATTCCAGACAGCTGGGGACTTCTGGATTATATCTGGTCCTCAGTGTCATGCAACCATCTTCCTCTGTGTCAGGGCAAATCTCCCTCTTAGCTTTACTCTTGTTCCTACTTAGATTTATTGCTTTTCTTATTCATTTGTCCTCCTCTTACCTTACAGGAAGCCTTCATCAGTTTTCAAATGACTCATTGGCATTTGTTAGTTGAAAAGCTTTAACACTTAAGACTAGGCAGAAATATTTCTAGGACACATTAAAAAATAAATTCAAATTTGAAATTGGGATTAACTAAGAAAAGGGTGATGATAGCACATATTATCTCTTGTATGCCATATCTTTTTGGTCGATCCACAAACGTGAGCACTACTCAGGACACAGGATTCATGAACACCTGCCACGTGCCCACTCAGTCCCTGAGACGGAATTCACAGCAATAAACTCAAGAAAGTCTCACACTCACAGAGTGACCAGGATAAGTCTGCTCAGAAAAAAAAATCACTTTTTTGAGAGAGTAGAGTATCAACATCAAGATGGCCTTCATATATTTATTGAGTAGGGCAAGCCATTATATTCATCCATCATGTCTTTGCTCTTTAAGCTCTGACTCTTTAAAGAAATTAAACAGTAGACACATTCCACACTTCATCACCACTCATTTTTCTCACTGCCCTTTACTCTGAGTCATTACTAGCAATCTTCAAATTTCAATGTACTTCATGTTTTATGTATGAAGAAGCACAGGGATAATTTTTCTTTCCTAAATTTATTCTAGAAAGTTATCAATTCTGCATTATCCCACTTGTCAAATTAAAATGAAATTAAAAATCAGTAGCATTTATTCAGATGTTAAAGATGTTAAAGGTGTTTGTTTGCTTGTTTGTTTGTTTGTTTGTTTTCACTCAATAATGCAATCTAACATTTGGAATCAACTTTTAAACATCCAAACCATAAGGATATCAGTAGTCTGATATGTAGAAACATATTGGTGTCTTTATACTTATTTCTCCCAAATTATCACTAGGTATCCTACAATTTAGTCAAGGTAATTCTCCTGAAATCTATAAGAACAGAGACATATTTAAGAAAAATAACACTTAAATTATCTTCAAAGTCTAAAACAGGGCTGATATAAGTTAAATTGACCCATCCACCTCTGTAATTTCCAGGAACTTCAGTGTAGTAAATAAATGAACACATATTTACAACCTGTCTCTTTTGATACTGATTAAAGCAGGCTGCACTTTATATCTTAAAGTCTATACCATTGATCTCTAGACCAGTGAACTGAGAATTATCCAAAATCAGCAGTTGTCAACACTTGAAATGTTGGAAATTGCTACTGTTTAGCAAAGTACTGTTTATCCAAAAAATTATGTGACAAGTTTACTGTTGCCTGATATATTTAGCACTTGACTTTTGAGTGATCTTTTATAAGTCTATATTCATAAAATAAATTTCTTATTTTGAAAATAAAGTTATATATAAATTTGATCAGTAAATGCTGCTTTCTTGAGGTGGAAATATAGTTCAAGTAGTAGAGTAATCATCTAGCATGTGTAAAATTCTGAGTTCAATACCCAGCATCAAATATATTAATAAATATATAGTATCTAAGCCTGCTTTCTTCTTTTACTGGGTAAGTGAAAAGTATTGTTTTGTAGGGTAGATGAACTATTATCAAGTCAAAACTATTCATTTATTTCAGATCAGTCCTAAGAAGCTAGCATAGAAAATCATTAACACACTTGATTTTAAACGTGAGTAAAGATATTTAAGACTCACACTAGATAATATTTGTGATTGGAAGGAGCACAAGAAGCTACTAGCTTTGGTGACAACTGCTTTTTCTTTCCCCCAGCAATCTGAATTCTATCTCTATCATTTACTCACTATGCAGGATGTAAGATACTTGTTATGCATCACACTACTAGCCTGCATAGCCCTTAAAGGCACGGATATAAGAACCTCATTCCAGGAAAAGTCATTTAAGCACTACCAACATTCAGGAAATACTAGTTAAATTGTTGGGTATTTTAAACTGTAATATGGATATAAATTTTATTTTAGCTTATTCTTTTTGTCCAAGATTAAATAGTCTGCTTGGTTTCAAGGCACCTCCAAGATTTTACCTTTCATGATAAAATTATCATTGTTTCAAAAATAATAGTGTGGCTTTTAGTAGCTATAAGTCTCTTTTCCATGAAATAAATTACAGATTAAGAATAATTTATAACTGTAGCAGGGACTTTCCCAAACGCTGTTGCCTATACATGGGATATGTTTTAATATCTGGGCTACCTTGTCTGGTATCGGTGGGAGAGAAAGTGCCTAGCCTCTTAGAGACTTGAATTGCCAGGATCAGGGGAAACCAGGAGTGGGGTGGGGTTGGAGTTTGTGAGAAGACTTCTACAGAGAAGAGAAGGATTGTGAGAGGCAGTGACCAGGAGAGGTGCAATGAGTGGAATGTAAAATAAATAAATAAATAGATAGATAAATAAATAAATAACTAGATAAATACTAAAAGTTATGAAACAGTTGTTTAGGTTTGATGGTTATTAATAAAACAGTAGTATTTTTACTTTTTATAGATTTCTTTTCTTTTTTTTTATTTTTGTAGATTATAATTCCCCAATTTCCTCTTTCTTCTCCTTCTTCTCTATTCTCACATAAATCTTTCCTTGTTTTCTTTTAAACTCATGATCTCTTTTTTTCATTAATTATTTTTACATATATTTATTTGTTGTCCTGGTACTGAACAGAAAGACTTTTCCCTGAGAACTAGTTTTTTAGAACTTGAAGCTATCATGTAACATTACAAAGGAGAGAAGCAATCAGTAATCGTACTCAGCTATGACACCTATAAACCACAGTGATGACTAGCATAGGACAATAACCCTAACATTACAGTAGCGGCAATGCAGACCTTGGTGGTAACTAATGACTCTCTATGTAGACTTGACATGCTCAATACAAGGGGAAATTGCGCCTGGTTCAGGAAAGCTAAACTACTACACAGGATCGATCTCAGAGGAGAATCTATAATTGTTGCTTTACTAAACCAGCATAATCACTAGCTACTAATATGTTTCTAGGATATGAAGTTCACACAGGAATGAAAAAACACACATGAATCTTTTCCTTGATATTAGTTCAGATGTTGGTAAAAAAAAAGAGCTTTAAATTAATTTTAGGAATTAAATGCAAAGATAATTGAGGTTACATGCAGTAGACGGTATTATGAAAATATTAATTGTTCACTAACCCAGTTCCACATCAAAACTACCATACATATGGAAAAGACAAATGAAATGTGCAGTTTAGGTTAAGATATATCCATAAAGACATGTTGAATAAGTTAAGAGTTGTTCCACATTGTGTATACTGGAATGTCAACTTAGAGGTCAGAGGTGATATGTGCTTTTTAAAAATTTATACTACTACTACTGCTGCTGCTGCGGCTGCTGCGGCTGCTGCTGCTAGAAAGAATGTAGTCTGTTAGAAATGAGACACTCTGAACAGCTAGAAAGTAGTATTTCAATGTCTAAAGTTAGCCAGTTAGTACTAAATGAAGAAGAAAGGGGCAGCTGCCACATGTAAGAGGCTCACATAAAGTCAGAATAAACAACCTTTAGTATTGTGGTAGGGCTGTGTGAGAGGTTCACATTAATGGGAAAGAAAAACGGTTTCATTCTGGACAAACCAATTCTTTCCATTCACCAGGAAAATTTCTGCAGTTCCTGGTGTGGATAGAAAGCCATCAATCACATGTAAAATGAGCTAAATATTCTCATTTTTATTATCCTTTAAAAGCAATGTATGGCAGATTAATTTATATTTAAGGAAGTCCTGTCAGATATGATTGATAATTGCTTAAATACATTGATTGTTTGTGAGACAAAACAAAGAAAATGAAAAGAGAGAGCTATGCTGACACAATATATTTAACACCTGGCATGTGAAGTGATTTCATTCCCCAGTTATTACCTAGAAAGACAGAAGATATTGTATCAGCATATCTGGTTCTATTTTTTATATATAATTGTAGTATCTACATTCATTGTGCGATCACACTAGGAATTACAGTGAAGTTGGTATTGGTACATCAACAAGAAATATCAAGTCCTGACAGAAAAAAAAAAATAGAATACTTAAATCAAGATTGCAAAATAGTGTAGTATTGTTTATGACCAGGAAAATTAATGAATACAAAAGAAATGTATCTGAATTAACCCAATCTGAGCAATTTAGAGGAAGTTGTGATGAGAAGTTATGATAATTTCTGAGGTGAGTTTTCCAAGTTCAGTGTTCTACTGCTGTAAAAAGACACCATAAACATTACAACTTTTATAAAAGAAAGCATTTAAGTAGGTCTTGCTTATAGTTTTACAGGTCTAGTCCATGACTAACATGGTGGGAAGCATGACTGCACACAGGGAGGCATGAATCTAAAAAAGTAGCTGAAAGTTCTAAATTAAGATCCAAGGGCAGCAGGAAGACAGCCACTGGGCCTGCTTTTGAAATTTCAAAGACCACACATAGTGACATACTCCCTCCAACAAAGCCTCACCTACTCCAACAAGGTCAGACATTCTAATCCCAAGCAAAGTAGTGCCTCTCCTTGATGACTAAGCATTCAAACATATAAGTTTATGGGGGGCATTCCTATTCAAACGTGTACAGTCATCAGACCTAAGCTTAAAAGATCAGACAGATATTCTAATATAAACAAACATCAGATCATATGCAGGTCCTCCTTTTCTCCTTCCCTTCCTCCCTTACTCATTGTGTGTTTGTGTGTGTGTGTGTGTGTGTGTGTGTGTGTGTGTGTGTGTGCGCGTGCGCGTGCATGCATGTGCTTTCTGAGCAATGATAAAAATTTAAATCTTACTAAGAACAGAAAAAATACAAGACACATTGGCAAATCACTTCCTTACTCATGGAGATTAGAACATGGCACATAAAATAAAAGATGCAGATGGACAGGATGATAAAAAAGGAGAAATATTTGCTTATTTTATGATAATGGGAAGATGAAATCTGGAAATTTTGGCACACTAACTCCCTGTATTCTTTTTATTGTTTTTATTTTTATTTTTTATTTTTGTCTTTGTCATTTTCATGGCAACTATAAGTGCTTATTGCCTTGGAAGTTAGATCACATAGCATGAATATTAGACAATATCAAAATCACAGGATTTCTGGCCATCACTTTGGCCACTTGATTCATCACTTTGGCACATGATGAATGGCTCCTAGCCTATATTCATTCTGTACTGGAAAACAAGTAAGATTAGATCAGGGTAGAAATTCAGCTATCTCACTGATGCAGTACTCAAGGTTAAAAAGAAATTCCATTCTCTTTTTTACTTGAACCCTCAACTTTAAATATTACATGTAACATTTTCTACTTGAATGCCAATGTTTTTATGGGTACCATTAGAAGAGTGAAATTTTCCTACTAAATAGAGTGGGATATTGACTAAGTGCATGCCTGCTTTTTTTTTTTTTTTTTTTTTGCCGTATCTAAAATTAGGAACCCCCTCAATTCATTTTACTGATGAAGGGGGCTTGAAGGGTTGTGGATGACAAAACAAAACAAAATAAAACAAACAAACAAACAAAAATGACTTTGATTCTATCTAGGTGTTCAAAACTATAAATTAAATTGTTTTCAATCACTAAAATTACACATTCACCAAGGGTATTTAATTTTACTTTTATTTCGGATTTTGCTTTTGACATACTAGAAAAAAAGCAAAAAAAAAAAAAACATTTTGAGAAGGCTTTTTTTCTTTTTATTTAAAATAGATTTTCTTCTCACTTTATACATTCTAATTGTGGTTTCTCCTCCTTATACTCTTACCAGTTCCTTCCCACCTTTCTTCTCATCCTGATCCCCTGCCTTTCTATTTCTCACTAGAAGACAAATAGCCTTTTAAGGAATAATAAAAAATGTAATATAATAAATAAATTACAAAAACATGTCAATATATTATAACTCAATGTGTATATATTATATAATAGAATATCATAAAACAAAAATTTAAACATCAGAATAGGGCAAAACAAACACCTCCTTCATGTTAAAAGTATTAGAGAAATCTGGGATACAGGCCACATACCTAAAAATAATCAAAGCAGTATATAGCAAGGCAATAACCAACATCAAACTAAATGGAGAGAAATTTAAAGCAATTCTACTAAAATCAGGGACAAGACAGGGCTGCCCAGTCTCTCACTATCTACTCAATATAGTACTTGGCATTCTAGTCAGAGCAATAAGACAAATAGAGGAGATCAAGGGGAAATTGGAAAATTTCATACGTTGGAAAGGAAGAAGTCAAAGTTTCGTTATTTGCAGATGGTGTGATAGTTTACATAAGTGACCCCAAGATAAATTTTTTAAGGCTGTGACATTACATTATGAGACAATGAATCTCTCAAGATACCAATAAGTTTGTTTTCTGCTGGCTATCTAAATGCAGTTTACCCTTAGAGAAGTTTGTTTCTTCATTGAGACTCCCTTGTAGAAAACTACATTTTCACTAATAAGTGAATATTAATTGGAGCTAGCTTCTCTGGATTAGGGATACAGCCCTGTGTCCACTTCTCCTTTCCACTATAGATTCCCACCTTGTATAGACCCATGGAGGGTATATGCATGCTGCCTCAGTCTCTGTTAGGCAGCAATACACATGTTCATGTGTGCATTGATCATGATATCTTAGAGGCCCTTGTTTTCTTAGTGGCTTCCATCCCCTCTGGCTATTTACACTCTTTTTGTCTATTGTTCCATAGAGTTTCCTGAGACCTGAGTAGAGATTTGATGAAGATACTCTGTTTCAGATTAAGTATTCCAGGGTCTCTTATTCAATGTGTATTGTCAAGCTGTGAGTCTATGTATTTATTCTTATTTGCTTAGAAAAGCTTCTCTTATGATGTTTGATATGACACTGATCTCTGAATATAGGAGAGTGTCTACAAAGTGAGTTCCAGGACAGCCAGGGCTAAACAGAGAAACCCTGTCTGGAAAAACAAAACAAACAAACAAACAAACAAAGAGTGTCATTAGGGTTGATTTAATTGCTAAGTTCCTTTAGTAGAACTATTGTATTTGATTTTACCTTAGACGCCTAAGTTATCTCATCTCAGGTTCTCGGTCAAGCAGTGTAGACTGGGTCCCATCTCACAGAGAGAACCTTATGTCAAATCAGATATCAGTTGGTGACTGTAGGAGGAGGTGCTATTTCCCTAATTGATTCTTGGTTGTGTCAATAAAGGAAGGGGATGTGGGGAAGGTGGGACTTCTGGGTCTCAGGGGAAGCAGAGGGAGAGGATTCAGACCACAGGCTTTGGACTGAGGAGGTAGCTAAAGACATGTAGGTTTTGGGGCCCCTAGAGTTTGTAGCCTCTACTGCAAGTGGGGGCCAAGGAAGATGGAGGGAGCTAGTTGATAAAATTAGGTCAGAAAATTCTTTGCCCAGCGATTGAGTTATCTGGCTAGTTTTAAAATAATAAAACTGTCTAGTGTTTTTCATCTGCAGAGCTAAGATTGGCAGGAGGAGAAATAGGGCTGAGGGGGAGGCTGTTCAAGGCTGGGCAAACCTAGCCCTGAGAGGCAGGGGTAGCTATGGCATCTGCAGAGAAAAACAGCCATTGTTAGAGCTGAGTGAGACAGTGGCAGCTGATCTCAGAGCCAGCTGGGAGCGTTGGCAGTGCTCCTGAGAAGGCAGAAGTTCCCTATTACGTGTAATTTTAAAATTAATGGGGGACTACCACAGCTTTGTGTTACCATTGACCTAGCGTATCTTGCAAGCAGGACACCATGATAACAGGGTCTGTAAATGGGTTAGTGTTTATAGTTTTCCTTTGGTATGTAGAGTACCTTCTTGTCCTAATGATAATAATATGTTGGAGTGAAGGTTCTATGTGGGGAGTGCCTTGACTTTTCCATGTTTAATGAATTATATAAGTGTTGCCTTCAGCATTGGAACCTTGTAGTCACAATGTGGAGAACAACTTCTAGTCTTGTCAACAGACCTGGTTGTTGGAATACTCATGAGAATGCTTTGGTAGAAAATCAAATTAGTTATAACTTAGTTCTAGCACTGAAAGTCTCATATGGTGACAGAAATTGACCAGTTAGAGATTCTGTCACCCAGTATCACACAATTTCATTTTGGTCACGTTTACTTATGTAGACTCTTCCTGTATTTAAAATTACCCACTGTCCCTCAAATGCTCCTTAATATTTGCTATCTCTCCGTGTATTCCCTTCCTCATTCTCTCTTCTCTCATCCTTCCCATTGATCATCCCATTCTAAGGCCCCTCTGTCCCCTAACCATTAATTCTACTTTTCTTTTCTAACAAGATCTGTCTGTCTACTCTAGTACCTTATTTTACAGGTAATCTCTATAATTCCACAGATTATAGCTTGGTTATCATGGATTTAACAGCTAATATCCACATATAAATAAATTCATCCAATATTTGTCTTTCAGGGCCTAGGCTACCTCACTTATAATGTTTTTTTTTTCTAATTTCATTCATGCATATACCAACAAATTTCATGGTGTCATTCTTTTTAATGGCTGAGTAATATTCCATTGCATAAATGTACTACATTTTCTTTATTCTTTTTTTGGACATCTGTGATGTTTCCAATTTCTGGCTATTAATAGCTCAGCAATTGGCATAGTTGAGTATGAGTCTCTGTGGAAGGATATCTCTTTAGGTAGAACAATTCTCATCTTCCTAAGGAACTCCCATATTAATTTACATAGTACTTCCACAAGTTTGCAGTCTTACTAACAATAAATTAGTGTTCCATTTGTTCGTTGTCATTGCCAATGTGAGCTGTCATTTGTTTTATTACTCTTTAGAAATTCTGAAGGTGTAAAGAGGAATCTCAAATTGTTTTGATTTGTATTTCCGTGATTACTAAGGATAATGGACACACCTTAAGAGTATTTCAGCCATTTGAGAGTCTTCTTTTAAGAATCCTTTGTTAGATATTTATCCCACTTTAATTGGTTTTTTTGATTTCTTAAAATTAAGGTTTTGTTTTTATTCTTTATATACATTTGTATATTAGCTCTCTATCACATAAATAGTTGGTAAAAATCTTTTCTCATCATGTAGGCTCCTGCTTTATCTCAATGATGGTATCTTAGTTAGGGTTTACTGCTATGAACAGACACCATGACCAAGGCAACTCTTGTAAGGACGACATATAATTGTGCTGGCTTACAAATTCAGAGGATCAGACCATTATCACCAAGGTTGGAATATGGCAGCAACCAGGCAGGCATGGTCCATGAGGAGCTGAGGGTTCTATATCCTCATCTGAAGGCTGCTAGCAGAATACTGGCTTCCAGGCAGCTAGAATGAGGTTCATAAAGCCCATATCCACAATGCCACACCTACTCCAAAAAGGCCACAGATACTAGAACAGGGCCACACCTTCTAATAGTGCCACTACCTGGGCTGAGCATATACAAACGATCACAATGTCCTTTGCCTTGTAGACATGTTTCAATTTTATGATGTTCCATTTGTTAGTTGTTGTTCTTAGTGCACAATGAATAGTGTTTTCTCAGAAAGTATTTTTCTGTGCTAATGAGTGCAAAATTATTCCTCTACTTTTTATCAGATTCAATGTATCTGGTTTAATATGGGGTTCTGATCCATTTGTAATTGAGTTTTAAGCAAGATAGTAAATATGTATATTTTTACATTCTATTACATCAAGTTTGACCAGTATCATTTGAAGAAGATGCTGATTTTTTTTCTCCGGTGTGTATTTCTGGCTTCATTTTCATAGGTGTGTAGATTTATATCTGTGCATTCAGTTAGATTCCTTAGATTAGCATGACTGTTTTTGTGCCAATACTTTGCTGGGTTTTTTTGTTTTGTTTTGTTTTGCTTTGCTTTGTTTTTTGTTCTTTGATTTTTATTTTTTACTGTGTTTTTGTAGTGTAGCTTAATATTATGTATCCACCAATTATTTTATTATTCTGGATTGTTAAATACTCCTTTTTTTTTTGTTTTGTTTTATTTTGTTTGGTTTTTTTGGTGTGTGTGTGTGTGTGTGTGTGTGTGTGTGTGTGTGTATGTGAAGCTGAGAACTGACCTTCCAGATCTGTAAAGAGTTATGCTGAAATTTTGATGGGGATTGCAATAAATTTGTAGATTGCTTTTTGTAGGATGGCCATTTTTTATTGTATTACTCCTATCATTCCATGAGCACTGGAAATCTTTCAATTTTCTGATGTCTGCATTTTCTTTCTTTAAAAACTTAAGATTTTATAATACAAGTCTTTCACTTGTTTTCTTAGAATTATAGCAAGATATTTATACTATTTGAGACTATTAGGAAAGATATGTACAATTTAGAATTATCTGAACTTATTTTGGATCATGTTCTTAATTCCACTTTATAGTTTGTTGTTGTATTTCAATAGCAAAGATAAGATCAGAGAATAATTATAAGAGAATGAGATAGAATTGATTTCATTTTATTCATCCTATGTAGCTATTACATCCTCTGCTTTCTGAAACTGAAAGTGAAGCATAGACAAAATTTGGGAGTATAGTATTCTTCCATTTTACACTTTTGTAATTAATGGTTCCACAATTTATCATACATATTTATATTTTCATATCATAATTTTTGTATTAATAGATTTTTATTTTATTGTTTTAGATGCACATATTTTCAAAGTAAAATGCACATAATTTTCAAGTCAATATTATTTATTTACTTTGTGATTATTAATAACTGTAGTTTCAACTTATGGGGGTGTCTTAGAGTTTTATTGCTGTGAACAGACACCATGATCAAGGCAAACTCTTATAATAGAAGATATTTAATTGGGGCTGGCTTACAGTTTCAGAGGTATAATCCACTATCATCGTGGCAGGAAGCATGGCATCTGTCAGAGAAATGTGTTTCTAGAGGAGCTGAGAGTTCTACATCTTTATCAATAGGCAAGAAGGAGGGGACTGTCTCAACTGACCAGACTTGAACATATATATGTGACCTCAATGACAGCATTCACAGTGATAGTTCTTTTAACAAGGTTACACCTACGCCAACAAAGCCACACCTCATAGTAATGCCACTCCCTGTGGGCCAAGCATTCAAACACATGAGTCTATGGTGGTCATATATATGCGAATCACCACAGGAGGAGAAGCATAAAAGCAAAACATCTAATTGGAATAGCCAGCACACATAATATTCCAGTGATCACTTTATTGCACAATAAAGTGATAAGAAGTTTGAATATCTACAATAGCTGTATAGGTCTTCTTGATACTGACTTGCGAATCTCTGATTACTCACTCTGAAACAGTAACTTTGCAATCCACGATGAAGTAATTATTATTAAAATACAAGTATTGTAGATTGAGACTTAAAACTACTTAGAAAGTTGCTTGCTCCCATAGTATTGATGCCACTATTGTATCTATGTGCACGTCTTACCAAGCCAGTTGTTGTAGGTACCAAACTATATAGCTGGGTATCATTACTGAGCACTTTCCCCTTCTGGTATTGTGCATAGAACATTCCAGCCTTGTAAATGTTAGGGAAGATACTTCCAAGTCAGTATTGAGCTATGATTTTATGCAGCAGTAGTAGTCTACTATCCAATTCCAGAGGGTAACCAATATCATTGACAATAACCTGTTATTTCTTTGGATCTATATCTTCTCAATGACCAAGGCCAAAAGAAACAACTCATTTCTAGCATTAGACATATGGGCCTTTGGTTTCTAGCATAGTCTGGCTTTATGTGTGTGTGTTTGTGTCTGTGTGTGTGTGTGTGTGTGTGTGTGTGTATGCTCTCTTAAAGGCCTTCCTTTGTTCCTCTCTTCTCTGAGTTAGAAGTATCCTATCTCTCACTCATTCTGTCAAATCTCTGATGCGTCACTTTGCCTGCCCCTCCATTAGACATGATTTTCAAACACGGTTGCTTTTTCTATAAACTAATTTTATCTTCATTGTTTGTGATTAAAGTTTATGTACTAAAAGTATTTCTATATTCAATCCAAAGGGATTAGGGCTGTGTCATTTCATATAGACCTTAAAGTTCTTTCAATGTGATCCCTTGTCAGCCATGTTGCTGGATTCAAGTTCCTTTACATCAGCCCCTTTCAGGTTTATGTTAAAAATTATGTGTATTTTAAGTTTTACAACAGAAACAATTATCAAACTCACATACATAATTGTCTCAATGAAGCCAGGCGGTGGTGGCACATGCCTTTAATCCCAGCACTTGGAAGGCAGAGGCAAGAGGATTTCTGAGTTTGAGGCAAGCCTGGGCTACAGAGTGAGTTCCACGACAGCCAGGGCTATACAGAGAAACCCTATCTGGAAAAACAAAACAGACAAACAAACAAACATAATTGTCTCAATGTACTTATGAACATTGTTTGATGCAGTAATCTTTCATAACTGCAATTCTGATCCTCTGCTTTTCAGCAAATGTTCATTTCAGCAAAAAGGTTTTCTAATCTGTCAGTCTGATGAATGATCTGTATGTCTTATTTTTAACCGAGATTGTTGAAGTGTTGCTATGCGTGGAAGAATTTTCTGCATCAACTTCACTGGGTTCTTTCTGTGTTTCTTCCTTGAGTCATGCCTTTCATGAGGAAGTTCTCTAACATGAATTGGATTTTTATCAATTTTGATGTAACCCATAGCCTTTCATGACTTGTGGAAACATAGATAAAACCACTTACCCAACGTAACACATCCCCTGACTTCCATTCCAATTAAAAATAAACAAACAAAAAAACTTTAAAATATACAGCTTGATCTAATTTTTCTACAATCCAGTGTTTTTTCTGTAAATTTTATTGTTCCTTTCTGTTTTTCAAGGTACTATTAGATCTTTATGAATCCACACATAAACTAGACACTTAGGCATTCCATCCTGGCTCCACACCAGTGAGCTGGGTTTCTCACCCATTTAAACACAAACACAATCAAGCCATATGATATAAGTATCAGGTAAAATAGGTATCCATTTTCTGAAATTGAAGAAATATTTATTTGAGATCATCATCTTCCTTCCCCATAGGTTTATGGCTATGTCTGCTACACAAGGCTTTAATCTTCCTAATTGACCTTCTAGTTCGACACATTTAATCTGTTTTTTGTTTGTTTGTTTGTTTGTTTGTTTTTTCGAGACAGGGTTTCTCTGTATAGCCCTGGCTGTCCTGGAACTCACTTTGTAGACCAGGTTGGCCTCGAACTCAGAAATCCGCCTGCCTCTGCCTCCGGAGTGCTGGGATTAAAGGCATGCGCCACCACGCCCGGCTTACATTTAATCTGTTTTACACCTTTACTTTACTTGTTCCAATCTCTACAAACTGTGTAGATACTTTCTGAAGTGGCCAATATGAATTCTAACATTCTTGTGAGACTAAAGTTACTAGCATTCTTGTGAGACTATAGTTACTAACATTCCTGTGAGACTATAGTTACATCAATCCTATGTCCACCAAAGCTCAATTTTCATTTTCATTTTCATTTTGGTCTCAGGTCATTAATAACAGTTTGCCAAAGTTCTGTCTCCCAGCACTTCCAAGTCCTCCTGTTCTGTTATTCGGAACTGTGTTGCCTTGGACACATGGATGCAGTAAGAGCTGTGGAATCCTATATCCCACCATAAACTTCATAGTTTCCTTTATGTGAGACATAATCTCAACTTCTTCCTTGAAATCTTCATCTATAATTCCTAGATTTACAATGAATCTTTGAAATATTTGGTGGCTTCCTTCTAAAACCGTTCCTACTATCTTTAGGGCTAGAGGTCCCTGAACTCCAAGGGGTATTTCATAGCATTGAATTATTGGTCATAGTGTCAGATTTTTACTTACGGCTAAGTTTAGGGCACCACTTCCTTCTGCAGCAGATTTTAGGTCTCCAGTACTTAGTTTGTATGAGCCATACACTGATAGTAGGAAAATGCCTGGTTCATATTTGTTTCTGGGGTCCAAGTTAATCCCTTTAGGGACTTTACCATCATAAAGGGATTGCCTCATGTATGTCTTAATGATATACATTTATTAGTCAATACCTCATCTTCTACAATTCCCAGAAGGCTGAGGTCTTCAAGAGAAGTCTCTAGGAACGTCTTGTCTACATTCCCTTTTCAATTATCTCATCTTCAACAGTCAAAACAACAGAAATTTTGATACTTACTGATCATTAGTGGTCAATAAGTATCATAGTCATTTGGGTCAATATTAGAAGTACTTCTAATCCATTCATTCATGTATACTGATTGAGTGAGTTTTTAAATGTTTAAGAATGCTTAAACATTTAAATACTCTGCTGTAGGGAGCTGGTGTGCCAAGCCCCGTGGTCCCTTTTTACAAGAGCCTGAGCTGCTGAGCCTGTGTGGATGGATTGCCTGCCTTCTGAGTGAATGGACTATCACTGGCCTCCCTGGCTGAACTCTGACTGGATCCAGGAGAGGGGGAGGGGATCAGGTCAGAGGACTGAAAACAGGATGCACCCAGGGCTGGGAAGGAGCTTGGGGGTGAGGGGCTGGGAAAAACAGGATGTGCCCCAGAGGGAGGGAGGAGGATTCTGGGGGAGAGGCGGTAAACAGTTCAGGTGAGCAAGAGTTGAAGAAGGAGTTGGAGAGTGGAGTTGGAGTTTAGTGGGAACAGGGAGAGGGTTAGAAAAAGCTGCTTGTGAGAGAGAAAAGATTAAAAGCTGTTCGGGGAGATAAAGAGGAAATCTGTTTGGAACCTGCTTGGCATTTTTGTCGTTCTTCCCCGGCTCTGCTGGTCAGAGTTCGGGGGTCTGCGACAAATGGTGGCCCGTACAGGGACAAAAAGAAGAAAAGGCATCTGGTGCTGCGTGTGAAGAACTCTTCTCCAGGAGCAGCTACTGAAGAAGAAAAAGAAAGAGGAGAAGAAGAAAAGAAGAGATAAAGACGAAATCTGTTTGGAACCGGCTTGGCATTTGTGTCATTTCTTCTCCGTCTCTGCTGGTCAGAGTCCAGGGGTCTGCGACACTCTGCATTCAGATTTTTGAAAGCTATAGCTTCAGTTAATGCCTTTCTCACCTCTGGTTCTGAAATTGGCCTGTTTATTTCTATGTAAGAAGTCTGTAAAACTCTATGGAGCTTCGCATAATCTTTGTGCATGGCATAGACCTTTTACCATGTTTCTCCAGGCTCTTTATAGTTTTCCATAATTGCAGCTTCTTCTCACCACCTTGTCAGCCCCTTGTCAGTATGGCTGCTGCTAAATCTTTCCATTCTTTAGGAATAATCCTGTTTGGATAGCCCTGATATATTTAACATCTGTCTCACATAGGGTGAGTGCATTCCATAAGATATTATTCTTTAAAATGTTTAAAGTTTTGTATTTTAACAGGATTCCAGATTAGTTTTTCATTTTGTGAGTTTTCACCATATTTTGACATTTGTTTCCTGGTAACTGGAAAATCTAGTGGGGGTGGTCATTTTTCCTCAGAGGAATGATTTACCTTGGCTCATAGATCTAGGGTATAATCTAGGGTATAGGGGGAGCCAAGGCAGCAAGAACTTAAGGATTACCCTGCGTCCATAATCAGGAAGAATACTGCCTCAACTCTCCGTGGTGCCACAGGTGATATCTTGTTAACTTAAAATAATCTCCCATGGGCATGCCAAGAGGCCTATTTCCAGAGCTTGTTGATAGGTACACAATCACCAGGACATTGGGTTTGTCTCAAAGATAAAACTAACAACAGCAAGAAAAATGTATTTCTATTGTATTTGAGTTTTGAAATGAATCATATGGGCTTGTGGCTCCTTTGATCTGTATTCTATAAGAAGTAAATAATCTGTACAACAAATATGTGTTCTTAACAAAGTCTATAAATAACTGTGATCATTTGAGGCTATAACTTACTTTTAAATAGTCATTTAAGTATTAGTTTTGGGAGTAGAGAGATGGTTTAGCACCTGAGAGGCGGCGCTATGGCTTTGATTCCCAGTACCCACATGTTGTGTAACAACCATCTGTAGCTCTAGATCCAGGAGATTTGGCACCTGTTCTGACAAGGCACATGCTTATGTAGACACAGGCAAACGCTCATACCCAGTAAAATAAAATAAATATAAAAGGACTTATCTTTAGTCACCTTTGATAACTACAGTAGCCAGAAATTAATTTATAAATAAAAGGAACTGTTACAGTCAGATTTTAAAATTTTCTTTCTTTACATATGCATATGAGATTGGCTTTAAACAGTTAACTATTTCTTCATATAAGTTGAGAGGAATATGAGCTGTGCTATTTTCAGTTCCTTTTGCATTTTGATAAAAAAAATGATTAATTTTCAGCCATTTTCCCTCTGAAGACAACCCAAAACACATTTTTCACACAGAATCTTTACAAAGCAAAGTACATTACATAGTCTATGAATAAAATTTGCTCACTTAAGTCAAAAGCTTTTTAATGGAACATGAGCTAGTTCTTTTGAAAGTATCATTTGTTAGCTTGGTTAGAATATTGAAAATGATCTACACTTCACGATTTTGGACATGTCTAGACAACACAAGGTACTTCACAGCTTCATTACAAGGTAGTACAAGGACTTTCAATTTGGTAGTAGAATAAATGACCTATGCCTGATGAGAATAAGACAGACATTATATATCAGTGGGATCATAGAAATACATCATTAATTTAGCTTAAGAATGAGATTTCATTTTCAGACTACACACATGCATATTCTGATTTCTAAATACAACACTTCAGTATAAGAGCTTCACTTTTCATTCTTCTCCACTCCAGTGATTGATTTAGATATACCTTTAAGTAGAAGGATGCAGAGATAATAAGATTAAAGTGTATTTTCTATGCAGGTGCTATAATTAAATTATTCATGTCTAGGGATTTTAACCTGCTTTCTTGTAGTGAAGCTCTAAGTCTTATGGGGATTTGGATTCCTTACTACTCTAATTGGAGCTTAAAACATATCCTCCTACAGATTCACTGTTGCTAATCAGTCAGCTTTTCTTTGCTTCCATTACCTGATTTGTAAACACAGAATTTAATTAGATGGTTGTAAAGTGTCCATACAATTAAAATGTCCTGTTATTTTTAAAAACTGTAATGATTTCAAAGAAAATTGAAATATGAGTTTCTCAGCCAGGGTTACTATTGCTGTGATGAAACCCTCTGACCAAAAGCAAGTTGAGGAAGGCTTTATTTCCACATCACAGTCCATCACTGAAGGAAGTCAGGACAGAAACTCAAAAAAGGCAAGAACATAGAGGAAGGAGCTGATGCAAGGGACATGTAGAGGTGCTGCTAACTGACTTGCATCCAATGGGTTGTTCAGCCTGCTTTCTTATAGAACTCAGGACCTTCAGTCTAGGTGATGCCACTCATAATGGACTCGGCACTCATAAATCAATCACCAATAAAAATGTTCCTTTAGGCTTGTGTCCAGCTCAATCTCGAGAGGCATTTTTTTCAACTGAAGTCTTCTTGTGATGACTCTAGCTGTTGTCAACTTGATACAAAACCAGCCACAATGACATAATCTTCTTATATATTTCTATATTGTTTCTATGTGAAAATATGCCTTAAGGAATCAATCATACATATACATATAGTATGTGTATAGTTTTATATATAGTACATATACATGTATATATTACTTCATTATTTTAGAATGACTTCTCCAAGATTAAAATTGTATATGTAGCCCTTTATAGAAATAACAGTTCTAAATTCATTTTCATGCGATATAAAGGTGGCTTTGCAGTTAAGAATACTTGGTGCTCTTGCAGAGGATACAAATTCAATTCTCAGCACCCATATTAAGCAACCTACAGATCTCAGCAATTCCAGCTCCAGGGGATCTTACTGGCTACACACTCATACATACATACATACATGCATACATACATACATACATGCATACATACATACATACACACACACATACACAAATGCACACAAATAAATATATTAAAATAAACTGATTTTGCTATACAAATCATAATTATTAAGGCTGGTGAGATGGCTCAGCAGGTAAGAGCACCCGACTGCTCTTCCAAAGATCCAGAGTTCAAATCCCAGCAACCACATGGTGGCTCACAACCATCCATAACAATATCTGACTCCCTCTTCTGGAGTGTCTGAAGACAGCTACAGTGTACTTATATATAATAAATAAATAAATCTTTAAAAAAACAACATGATTATTAAAGAAAAGTTTTAGAGGAAATTGAAATAATAAATCCAACAATTTGTTTAATTGTACAAATTTAGATGTTCCTTCAATGGTGAATATTCTTTAGATCTCTTTCTCCTTCACATTCACAGATTTTTGTTTTTTAAAAAAATAAGATCAAGAAGTGATAATATTAAGTGATATGGAAAGGCAGAAGACAGACAAAGGACACCTGAGCAATGAAAGAGGATATGAAGCTAAATGATTTTCTGCTTTAACTCTTTTTTTTTCTTTTTTTTTGGGGGGGGAGGGTCAGTGCATAAAATGTAACTGATAGTAAATATGTAAAGTCAAAGTTTCACAATTTCATAATGGTCATTCCAACTGCATAGAAGTTCACGAAGGTGTAGAATTTATTATTTTCTTTCAGTAGTAAATTCTTACTCTAACTGAGCATTTCTTGTAAACTCCAGCTTCAAAATGTATGTGTCAAAACATGGTTAAATTATATCTGTAATAATCATAAAGAAGCCTTGATTTATTTTGGTTATGAAGATTTATAAGCATGTTAAAGCTAGTTTTTGAACTTGGTAAGCCCAAGTTCATGAGTTTCCAGTGATTACTTTTTGAGCATTAAAATCTTTTGAAAATGTTTTTCTTTGATGACCACTCCATCTGTTTTTCTAAATATCACTGGATTATACCAAATAAAGTCTTCCAGCACTGTAACTGGGAATTGAGAGGTTTAGAGTCCTTGTCCTATCATGAAGGTATGAGGGAGATTCATAGAAAGCAGAGAGCAGAGCCAAGTGACACAACTCAGCCAGTGACACAATTCAGCCAGTGCAGTTAACCTTAATGATACACTCTGTCAAAACTCATGTGCAGTAGGGAACCAGAGCTTCTGTTATTGAGATAGACCTATCACTGCCCACTTTCCTACAGATGTATCCTTGAGACAGAAACCATTATTGATAGCTGCCTTCCTAAAGCTAACTCTTAGAAAAGGATAGGTAATGACATTTGTCAAGTTGACTACCCTATTTTAGTAATTTTACGGATGAAAGATACTATAAATATCAGAGCAGGACTAAACTTGCCACAGGGTTCATCAGGAAAACAAAGGTTGTCATAAAACCTAATAAGTAACGTGAATTTGATTCCTGAATCTATATGGTGGACAGAGAGGAAAAAAAAAAACAAAAAACAAAAAACATAGGTGGTCCTCTGACACCTACACAGAAGCACACAAACCATACCTGTCTACCCCTCACACACACCACATACATACTAAATACATGAACATACTTTAAAACAATTCTAAATAGGAGGTTCAGGAATTTAACAATATTAGTAAATTTACTGACATCAGCCAAATTAAATGTATTGGCTTTCGGTCCATATTTGATCTAATTACCAACAAAACAAAACAAAAAGCAGAGCAAAACAACAAAAAACCCCAAAACCCAATTGTTTATTTTTAAAGAAAATGGGGAATTTAGGAATACAAAATAAGTATTAAATAAATTATTTTATATTTTGTCAGGTGGGATAAATGCAGGATGGTTGTTTATTTATTACTTGCTGATTAGCAATAAATACTTATGGAGTAAGATACAATTTTGGTACAGAAGAAATAGGAAGCAACAAATAAAACAAGATGCAAAAATTCTAATGTTATAGGATAGTGGTAAGTTCATGGGTATTTATTTAGTTATTTATTTTAATTGAATATAGTAATAATAAAAATATCCTAGCAATTTAAGTTACCATCTTTGGGAGAATGTGTTTTGACATACATCTTTACTCCCAGCCTGGAATTTGGCCATCATGTTTTAGCAAAACATGAGGGGAAATTTTAAGATTAATACAGAATAAATATTCATCTAGATTATAAAGGAGTTAGAAGTGAAAATATTGATACAAACTGCAACTTTTCAAACTTTTTACCTTGTTTTTTTGTTTTAACTTTTAAAGCATACAATAAAATTGCATATTATTGCATATTTTTATTATTATTTTATCCTTTTAAACACCAAATAAATTCTCAACTGTTAGGGAAGTGTTTCAGCTACAAAATTCAGATAAAGTATTTGTTTGCAGTTGAATAAACATGCAGTCATAGAATAAAGAAAGTTGAAGTATATCAGTTGTAAGAATTTTAGTAAAAGTGATTACATGTTTAGAAAATGTCAAGTAGAAAGTTTTAAATTTTTATTGGAAAAGCAAATGGTTATGGTACAGAATGAAAGCTTGCCTCCAGAGAAACCTAAAAGTTGACTATGGATTTAGTCAGTAAAACTAGTTAAGAATTCAGTAATGTGTCACGCAAGAAATTGCTAAGAGTGAGATCATAGTACCCTATTTCAGTGACTAGACTTATATTTGAGGGCAGAGCTCAACTATAACACAGGTGCTACTAGTCTAAATTGTATATTTTGAATAGCATCTTTACTTGTATATTACTGCAAATAGAAGTAATGTTAAGATATTCGTCTTTTATTTGCTAATGAGCAGGCATTCGCTGTGCCTTTGAACTCTAGACCTGGCACTTCTAAAATTTTGCTATGTGGTGTATTTGGCACTAATTCCTAAGGTGATGCCAAGCTTTTGTCGGTTATTTAAATAGACTTCTGGTCATTAGTATCTGATACATGTGACTCACCTCAGTGACAGTGGTGAACAGGAAGAAGCATCTTACCATGAACTAAGTGTTCACTTCTATTTTAGTAGAAAACGAGCTGTAAGTTTCAGGGATCTGATATATAAGAATATAACTTTCCAAAATATTAATGAGTTTTAGTTTCTGTTATATCAACGAATGCAATTCCTATTCGGATTTTACCACTCCCAGATGTCATTTGTAGCATAAGGGGCACATTGATTTCATTTGTGCCTGATTTTAAAAGTTCTTCCTTTTTGATGCTTTTGAGAGAAAAAGAAATTGTAGATCAGAGACTTTCATGTATGTTACTTATGTAAAAGAAATCACTTTGCATATGAACACACCAGCTAGGTGGGCAAAGTCTGTGTAGCATAGTCCCTTGAAATAGTCATCAGAATAAAAGTATGAGGCAAGTTCCATATAAATCTAAGCAAGTTTTGTAGTAGTTTATGACAAGAATCCCTCTCATACATAGTCAAGTGATGTTTTAACTGCAAAGTGATTTGTCTCTAAGTTTCAATTCTGGTAGTGTGGGTGTATGAGTGCTATCATCCTTTGTGAGTCAGTAAGTAAAGTTCATGCTGAGCAAACAAGGTAGGGTTGGAAATGTTTAAACAGAATCACAAGCCAGCCCAGTGAGTAATAGAGTCATCAATAGAAACCCCAGAACTTAATGGCTATGTAGATTTTGTAAACAACAGAACAGGTGTGTGAAAAATTGGGCTAAGACTTATATATACAAGATTCTTTTCTATATAAAAGTATTTATTTTGTAAAATGAAATTTCAATGTGTTTACTGCAAAGCCAAAAAAAAAAAAAAAAAAAAAGGAATGCCCTCTCATTGTGTGTTTTTAACCAAAATAGAAACCTGAAAATTACCATTTCCCTCTCCTACTTGAGAAGATGAAATATAAAATCAAGTGGACAGAGAAGTACACTGACATTTTGAAACTGAAATTAAAATTAATCTTGGTTGAAATAGCTAGAAAACATACTTAATCCTTTCAGTCCTCTCATTTGTTCTAATCATGAATGTTTAAAAAGCTAACTATGAGCCAGGCACATCCACCATCAAAGGTATTGATCAAAAATGTCAGCTTGCATAAGCAGCAAACACATTTGCAAGAATGAGTTATTAGTAATTCAGTTATTAGTAATTTATTACTGTGTTCCAGATACTGTTCAATTGTTTTGCGTGTATCAGTTTATGGGGTGCACCCTTTTAACTCTGAGGTTGTGTCATTTTATTAACTCCGGTTTGCAGATGAGGAAAGTGAACAGAGAAAAGGAAATGAGCTTCATTCCCCCTGTCTGATTTATCCATATGGATTCAGTCTGGAGGTTGATTCCAGAAATCTTCAAAAGTCATTTTTACAGAATGCCAAAGACATTTCTGACCTTTGAGCCTATTATTCCTGTATGTGTTCATCTATAAGTATTGAAGACTTACAGTTTCTTCATCCTTTTTCCCCTGTGCTGGGGCATTGACCCTCAAGTCTCATACACAGTTAGCAAGAGTTCTACCATTAAGTTACACTGTAATCCCAGTTCCACAGATTTATTTCACAGATATAATGTGACTTTATATTATGTCACTTTAGTGTCTTTGACACATAAATAATATGCCATTATTAACCTGATTTCTAAAACTTTGGTTACCAAAGAGCCTGCCCAGCAAGAACTAGTTTATCAAAACTAGTTTTAAACAAACACGTATGTTCTAACCACTAGTTTTAAACAAACACGTATGTTTTAACCACTCCCTGTTTTCTACAGAAGAGGCTGTGTTGCTTCCTTTAGTAATGCCCTCTCCCCCTCCCTCTATCATTGCCTCCCTCTGTCTTCTCATGCTAGTATGCTACTGTGTTGTTCAGAAGTACTTCCTTCTGAAAGGAAAAAACAAAACAAAACAAAACCCACAATACATAGTGATGGAACCTTTCTCCATTTACATAAATTTACTTTTCATGTTTAATTCAGTAACTAAGGTTCTGATCACTGAATAATAGCAATAATGTCCATATTTATTTCATTAGCCTTTTTTAACACTAATTAATTTTTAAATCAGTGAGTCTCTTTGCATGTAGCTAATTATTTTAATGGTACAAAAATGGGATCTGGATTCAGAATGTCTCTGCTTAGCATTGAGAAAATTTATTTTCTTAAGAGGAGTGTCTGTCAAGATGGCAGAACGAGTAAGGGCCCTGCTACTGAGGATAAATACCATCCTTATCTCTGGGACCTCATGACAGAAGGGGAATACCAACTCGTGCAAGTTGACTTACGACTTCCATAAATGTGCCAGCACACACACTCATAAATAATTGAAGAAATACAATTTATTCAAGATTATCAACATATTTGTAAAAATTATTACAATAGAGTTTGGCTGTTAGTTAGAGAAATTAAGATCGATTTAAAATGCATGGACATATGGGAACCCACAGCCAAGTAACAAGATGAGAATTGAAGGAAAAACACTCAAGTGAAAAACATAAGAAACTATTAAATAGCCAGGCTAAGCCAATACACATGTGTTGCTGAAGAAATAAGACGAACAAATACCACTGAACTGACAACAGGGTTGAAATGGTGATCAGATATTGAGGGTAGGTGGGGATAAACCAAACTGATAGATTTTTTATTGAGATCAAGCTCTCCTTAGAGGATTCAGGACTTGATCAAAGTTTGCCCATAAAGACGTTTGCCACCAAGGAAGGGACATGCTAGCAATATTGCAAAGTAGAATTTAATGGAAAAATGAACTTCACAGTTTTCTTTCCCCTTTTTTTGTGTTCTAAGCAAATGCACACTCCTGTGGTCAGTAGCCCATTCTATTGTATTGCCTTATACTCCAAGAAGCTCAGCAATGTTTACAGGCTGATGCTTGCTCTGTCCTGAGAATTCTGCACTTTAACTATGCTAATTTCTTTCTGTCAATCCAAGCATTATGACAGCACCTATCAATTTGCATTTAGAGTGCTTTAATTAAACAGAATAGGCTACATTTCTGAAATTCAATGAATCTGACTAAGAAAAAGGCATTTGATAGGTTGGCTGTTGAAAAGAAAACAACCTTTCTGCATCTTGGCTGATTTTCATGATGAATTAAATGTATGTCAGATATATAGAATATTTTGTCCCAGTCTACATTTGCTGCTTATGCGTGAGTACATATTCAAGTTGAGGGGAACACTCTGCCAAGAACATCTAGTCTCCAGCCTTGCATTGATTTTGAGTGTTTTAATCACTATTTAAAGGAATTAAACAACAACAACAACAACAACAAAAACAAAGCTACATTTCTTAAATGCACCCTGGAGGTAACATTACCCCAGTTTCCCTGTGGCAGGTTTTTGGAAGACTTGCTTTGAAGATTGGCTTTAAAGGAATAACACAATGGCAATCTACAGGGAACGATGTGGCCTAAGTGTGCTGAAGCTGTTTGTTTTTTAATTAATCTAATCAGTGAACCTATTACCATTTCATAAGCAGAACAAAGGCCTGTTGCAGTTTCACTAAGCAAATACAGTTAATGGGGCCTAAGGGCAGGGATCCTGTTTGTTTTGGTGACCCTTTCAACTTTAGCATTTAATTCACTTCCTGTGTTCCATAGAATGAAGTTATCTAAGTCCTATTACATTCGTGTTTATTCTGGAGCAAAATCTCTGGAAAATAAGAGCTTTAAAAGGAGTTTTTACTAAAAGAAAAGTTATCCGTGGGCATATTTTACATATTCACTTCTTATCTTACTAGGATTTCTTTCCTTCCCCTTTCTGTTTTTTTTTTTTTTTTTTTTTTAATATTAGTTAAAATAAATTTTTAACAAAATAGTTAAAATAGTACCATTAACTTCTGTTATTTTTAAAATGGGAGAAAATTCCATAAATCCCTGTTTGTTTTAAGAAGTTGCTTGCTGTTTTGAAGGCTGAGTTTGCACTCTGTAGCAAAATGCTTCCCATCTTTACAGGGAGAAAAACAAGTTGCCTATAATTCCAGTCACAGCTTTTTTTGGTTTTTTTGTTTTTTTTTGTTTGTTTTGTTTTTTTTTGTTTTGTTTTCTTTTGTTTTTTGAGACAGAGTTTCTCTGTGTAGCCCTGGCTATCCTAGAACTTACTCTGTAGACCAGGCTGGCCTTGAACTCAGAAATCCTCCTGCCTCTGCCTCCTAAGTGCTAGGATTAAAGGTGTGTGCCACTATGCCCGGCTTTTTTTTTTTTTTTTTTCTCTCTGCTTGTAAACCAAGAGACACCAAAGAGTTTACTAATCAGTCTAAAGATTACAGAAAAAAATTAAGAGTTCTAGAAATGAAGCAATGGTCCAGCCCATAGGCTGAGCATCAGTACACAGATCAAATTTGAAAGGTATGATTTAAAAGAGGGATTATTTCCCAGAAATAAATATTAAATTTTTAATTTAACTCTCAAAGACTGAAAAATATAATAAAATGTTAACGGTGGTTCCAAATAGAGTTAATATAATGGAAGTGGAGAGGATTGACGAGTCAATTGAAAAATAGAAGGTAGATAACACAGAATTTGATAAAAAGAACTTATGCAGGGCTGGTAAGATGGCTCAGTGGGTAAGAGCACCCGACTGCTCTTCCAAGGGTCCGGAGTTCAAATCCCAGCAACCACATGGTGGCTCATAACCATCCGCAACAAGATCTGACTCCCTCTTCTGGAGTGTCTGAAGACAGCTACAGTGTACTTACATATAATAAATAAATAAATCTTTAAAAAAAAAAAAAAAAGAACTTATGCAGAGAAACAAATCTGGTCTACTTACACTACAGTGATCATAACAATATACCTTAGCTGTGTAAAAATGGGTGACACAGGTATTTAAGACAACTTGCTTACCAAAACCATTATCCGGTAAATATAGTGTACCATGATAATGTATTAACTGTGTTTTCCCTTAATTAGTTACAATCAGTCAAAGGCTGTTTTTGTCAATTCAGAACATTTTAGATGTAAAGGCCAAAAGATTGTTGTCTGCACTTGTGAATACTATGTGAGTCAAAATATTTACGCATGAAATGAGGCAGTAAACCTTAGGACAGGCCTTAAATTCTTAAACTAGTAACTTCTGGGCATATGGTCATTAGAATCATAAACTAACAGCATTTCTGATCCCCCCCTCCCCCTTTAGTGGTATTACCCAAGACTTGGCCTGTCAAAAGTCATTTATGGCAGCGGCATTCTTTATGTCCTATCTTTCTCTGGGTAACCACTGGCTATTGATAGATGCTTTGGGAGAATGACTCATGCTCTTCAGATGAGTAGTGTACATCCTATTGCAATGGACTGCCACACACATGCTCTCATGGGTGGCCTTGATGAAATTCAACAGGTTGCACAGCAGATTCATGAACATAGGAAGGGGAGCAACAAGGAAGAGAGTGGAATCGACAGAGGAGGAAGTAATTAGAATGAACTGTATACATGTATGGTATTGTCAAAAGTAAATGTAATGAAACCATGTGGCTAAAAATCGGGGATTTGGTTCTGAGCTGTGGTATTAGTGTATTTCACGGGTATTCTGACAATGTGTATGAAATCAGGTCTGGGCAAGTATTACTGATATTTTGTACTACAAATGCTCCATTAAGCACATCTTTTTATCATTTATCTCTGATATAATAATGTCTTCTTCAAAGAATTTTATAAACAGCCATTTTAATTTAAATATACAACTCTCTACATTATTTCAGAATTAGAGTATTGCTGAAATGTTGCTTGCTCACTGCCCTCGTGAAGAATCCCATTTGCTTTTCTTCTCAACCATCTGGCGTCTTTCAGAATTGTAGCAAATTTTAAGTGCTTATGTCAGTGTTGGAACAAGCCTTCTCAATACCCATTCTTAGCTAACTAGCTGAAACTTAAGATGCTAGTGACTAGTGTCATTGACATATTTGCTCTTAGAATTTTAAATTGATAAAATATATTAATATACAATTGCTCTAATGAGAAAGGAGCTAAGAAGGGGCCTAATTTTAAGAGAAAGAAAACATTTATTTTTCTAATAATAAAATCTATAGTGCTTTACTTAGAAAGTGAGAGTTATTAGTAGTAAAATAGGTCAGTTATTAAGGGACAAAGAAGTAAAGGGTATTAATTTCAAAATTTTTTGTAGAAAAATACATTATCAGTGAAGAGTATTTCTTCACAATGTATTTGATATACCAGTGCTCTTGTGATAAAAATTTTGTTTTTGTTTTGTATTGTTTTTTTCCTTTTTTTTTTTTTTTTGGCCATTTTACAAGGCAATGGGGGATATCTATGTTATATTAAAACAAGTTAAAGCCACATTTAAAAATAATCAACCTAAACTCATTATTAAGGCATAAAATGAAATGTGTCCTTCATTTCTCTTTTTGGGATAATTTTTAAATAGCCTGGGATACAGAGCAAATTCGGTATCTTTTAAAGAAGTTTGAAGCCAGGTGGTGGTGGCACACCTTTAATCCCACCATTTGAAAAGGAGAGTCAGGCAGTTCCTTCTCCTCCTCTTCCTCTTACCCATGATTCCCTTCTTCCTGTTCTTCCTTTTCTTCTTCCACTACCTCCTCCTCCCCCTTCTCCTCTTCATTTTCTTCTTCTATAAAGAACTGGACTGGTATCACCAGCTTATTTCTTCCATACCAATAAATGAGTATATCTAAGTTCACAATATGATGTCTACACCTGTGTTCTGAGGCCAAACTCAGCATGATGCAGGTGTACTGTGATGTGTAAAAAATAACCATCAAAGGATGTCCATAACTTTGATTTGAATTGTAGAAAATGAACGTGAAACATTAAAATGTACTTACATTTATACCTCTCAATTATACTTGAGAAAAAGTTATATGATTCTGAGTACACAAAGTTACCTTGTTTATATATCACTAGAATCAATGCATAACTGTTTTAAGTCCACAGTTTTTTTTATTCAATGCAATATCCTAAGACTTTTTATCATTATTCATTTTGTTCTTACATTTTTCTTTTTGTGACATAACATATGAATGATCTTCTGTTGTGCAACTCTTAGCTTCTGTTTGTAGGGATCAATTCTTGGTGTGAATTTATAACAAGAATACAGATAAGTAAAATGGGAACAAAAATAATCAGCTTTCTAAAGTTCTTAAGAGAAATACGTCAGAACTGTTTTTTTTCCCATAAAAAGTAATGTTTTGTGATGATATAAAATATTTTAGCTGCTAAGGAATCACAAATTATGTTCATATTATTGGAAGAATCATAAATGTATGCTCAGGTGTCATTTGGCACAGTATAAACTAAAAACTGTATCTGAAAAGAATCTTGCAGATAAATTTTTAAATCATACATCTTGTTTATTATGGAATGGCATTTTGAGAATAATATTTTAAAAATCCCCTATATTAAAATCTTTTTAACCCAAAGGAAGAGAAAATGTTATAAAAAGAGAGTCATAAAGTGAAATAAAACTAGTCAGAATAAAAAATATGAAAGTAGTTATGATAAATACTAAATGACAACGACCTCACACTTTCTGATTAAATTAAATGTGAAATTGTTTTTTTTTTTTTTTTCCCTAAATATAGTCTTCTCGAAATTTTACTGCCTTAAATCATGGTCATTATCTTTGTGGCCTGAAATACATGTGCCATAATCCAGTTTGCACTGATCCTCACTTATAGGTAGAAAATACAAAATACAAAACAAAACGTGCAGATGACTATTATATTGTAATACTTTGTTCTCTGTCTCCTCCTCTTTCTATTTTATTTTCGTTTGTTTGTTTTTCGTTTTTGTTTTTGAATGGTTGGTGATTGGTTTGCTTCTCCTGGTTCCTGTTGCTCAGTGGTGTTTGGCCAGTTTGTATTTTTCCAGACATCACTCCACGATGTTGTTGAGGTGTTTGATGGGCCAACTCAGCAGTCTCCTCTGTTATCTTCCCTCTCGGGATCCCATTCAGGTATCCTTTACTAGAACTGCCATTCATCAGCTATTGCTTAAAGACTGACTTTTGATTAGTATTTTGGAGAGAGTTGAGATCTATGTCATCCATATTAGCAATACCATAAACTGAAAACTTTTTAATTAAGAATAAAACCACAATTTAATATTAATTAATACGCTTGAAAGAAATTGAATTATTTTCTAGGATTGTAATAAAATAAATACAATACTTGATCACAATCTGTGCTGTTTCATATGATATAAAATATTTAAGAATGAGACATATGTATTAAAATGTAATTGAAGCTTTCTGGTTAAAAATAAAAAAAAAAAAAAAGATTTCAATTAAAGCTGAACCCAAGGAAAATATATTGCTAGCAGCAGGATATTTTGAAGTAATTTGATAGAACCTAGTTTGACCATTTCAAATGAGAGTGTAAAATTATATAGTTTTTTTAGGTTTACTGAATGAAGATTATTTATGATATCTGAGTGTTTGTTTTGTTGAGTAGGAGAGTCACTTCCACTGAGTTCAGGTAATCAGATCACAATTCGATTCACTTCAGTTGGACCCATAACAGCTAAGGGATTTCACTTTGTTTATCAAGGTAAGTGACACTGTAGTCTAGCAACACACTAAGGCTTGATGTCAATTTCCATGCTGTGTTCAGTTGACCAATATTATCCTTATAACTGTATAGGAAAGAGGAAAGTTGCTTTAAGTAGTTGTATACTGATTCCTCCCCATGAATTATTTCCCTGGAACACTGTTGCTTTATCCAACTTTTAAAAAGAAAGCATTGTTCCATCACCTTTCTCAATTTAAATGTCTGATTTTCCTTCCATTCCGACATTTTGGTTCCAAAACATTCATGTTATCCTTATTATTCTCGACTCTTCCCATTTTTTTTTCCTCATAGTGCTGCACTTTAAATTAAACATGTGTACATTTGTTGTAATTTATTTAATTAAGGCAAACATTGCTCCATGTAAACAATATGCTTTCTCATTCTCTCAGTAAAATTGAACTTCTGAACAGCTACTAAATATTTTGTGCATTAAATATTTAATTTTCCCTCTTTTTTCTTGCCTTTTATGGACATTTTATAATGTCATTAAACTAAATCAAGACTCCTTAGAGATATTTTAGATCAATTGTATGTGATCATGTAATAACTCTTCTCAAAAGTATTTTGCACTTTCTTAATAAGAAATATATAAACATTTGTGACACTGTATTCTTATTAAATTCCTTCATCTCACTTTTTCCCATTGGTTATGGCACAAACTCTTTCATCATAGTATTTTCCTCAAAAACACAACTGTGTTACCGTGCATCCTCAAAGGCACTGAAAGAACTTATATGCATTTCTTCAAATTATACCAGAGGGATAAATCTACTGGAATTCACCATGCCATTCTTTTGGACTGTTGTCAATCTCTTTAATTACATTTGTATGTGTTTTAAAAAGAAAAAACATCCTGTTATCATTCTACTTTACTAAATCCAAAAAGGCACAATTGATGGGCATACAAATTCTAAAATCAATCTCAAATTTGATTATATATGATTGATTAATTAAAAATAAATATTGTTGTTAATCTGTCTGACTTCTATACTGCTTAATCTGACTGTGATTACTGACTTCAATAGAAACAAACATACTTTGATAATTAAGTTTGTAAACATGTTTGGAATAACTCAATAACAATAATAACAAATATAGAAAACAACTGGAATGTACTTCATGTATATTAAATTACATTTTGTAATTGGGAATACAAACTTAAAAATTATACATCCATTTTTGAATCTGTAAATTGGAATAGATAAATAAAATTACTTCATTTTATTGATAAGAATTTTATGAAACAAAAGATAGAAAATAACATAGTTGATGTTATTTAAAGGATCAAAGACAAATTAAAAATATCTTAAATGCCAATATTCACTTTAAATTACATTTTATTTTTATCCAACTTAAAACTTTAGATGCGTTGGAATTAGTAATTCTAATTGTAAAAAAAACAGAGAGAGATTTCTTTGAGCCTCTTTAGGAAGTTACATTTTAAAATCTATACTTGTCTGATCACTGTGAAATTAAATCACCTTATTTCTACGCAGCTGTTCCGAGAACAAGCTCTACCCAGTGCAGTTCTGTGCCCGAGCCAAGATTTGGAAGAAGGATTGGCAATGACTTTGCAGTTGGTTCATTGGTCCTTTTTGAGTGTAATCCAGGATACATTCTCCATGGCTCCAGAGCCATTAGGTGTGAAACAGTACCCAATTCTCTGGCGCAGTGGAATGATTCCTTACCTACATGCATTGGTGAGTGTATATGTCTATGTGCTTGGTGATTGTGCATAATTTTGGTCAATTTTTACTTGGATGACTTCATAGTATTAACTTCTCCAATGTATAATCTACATACCTCTTTTCCCATTCTCTAGACTGTATACACTTAGGATTTTTCTGAAAATCTTTTCAGTTTTACACAGTGTCGTCTATGCTTGCTATTGTTTCTTGTATTTTATGGTCTTATCCAAAACATCTTTGCCTAGCCCATTGTCCTTAAATATTTCTTCTCTCAATTATTATTTTAAGACTCTCTGTCCTTCTCTCTGTCTCTCCCCTCCCCCCTTTTGTATGTGTATGTGTGTGTGTTTCAATTGTCATCAGCAGTATTCTGAGCCTTCATTGTAACATTTTAAAATATCTGGCTAGGCAAAATTTATTCCTCGATACTGACATGGTATTATTTTCTTAATTCTAGATAACTATTGATTTATAGTAATTGAATGCTTTTAATTTTTGTCTGTTGATTTGGCATCTTAAAACTTTGATACATTCATTTATTAGTTCTACTAGTTCATTGGTATTTTTATATAGGATCATATCATTTGTCATGACAATTTGATTTCTTCTATTTTAGTTTAAATCTCATTTTTCTTTTTGTCATTGCTTTGTGTTCTGTTGTGTAATTGTTCTGCCTATGATTTGCTGTAGCCAGAATAAAAGCAGCAAAAGGTGTAAAGATTTTTTTTCACAATCTTATAACTGTTTAAATTACCTCTTTATTTATTGTGATATTGAGTTAGTTTTATATTATTAATATAATTTATGTTAATTTATTTATATGTTGTACTTGTATATAATTTAAAATTTTATTGATATAATTTATATTATTAATATATTTTATATTAGGTTATATAACATCACTTTTTATATTATGGTGGGTTTCTTTTAAGACTAATTTGTTCAAGGTTTTCATCATGAAATGTGTCAAACTTCATGCATTTCTGGATGCATTAAATTGATATTATGGTTTTTTCCCCTTGTTTCTATTATTTTGCAATATTTCATTTACCTTTGTGAATGCTGAACTGTCCTTTCCTTCCACAGATGATATAGTGAATAATCTCTTCAATGTACAGTTATATTGGGTTTGATTTTTGTTATTGCTGCTGTTGGAAAGTTTTGAACCTATGTCTGCTGTTTAAAGGTTTTTCAGGCTAATGCATTTTTAACAGCTGTCAAAACAGCTAAGACAGTCCTGGTTTTGCATATCAAACCACATATTTAAGCCATTAAACAAATCTATTGAGAAGTTACTTTTGGATCTTGTTGGCAAATAAACCAAATCATTAATTATAGTCCCCATGATTTTTTTCCTGTAATGAGACTTTTAACACTATTATAAGTAACCAGCATAAAATTATTTAGAAGTACAGTGGAATTTATTTTTATCAGGTGATTCATATAAACATACATAAATAATTCCGTTAGGATAAGTTTTTTAAACTTTTGGAAGATCAATAAAAAAATTGCAAAAAATGCTAAATTAAAGCAACTCTAATTTTTAAAGTAAGTATTAAGCAGTTTTATTACTAAGATTTTTCTGCTTTATTTAAAAGTTTGAAGAATTCAAATACTACCTTATGTAGGGAAACACTTTCTTTTTCGCCAACACATGAAACCAATCAGTGGTTTCCATAAAGAAAAAAATCACAGAAGAGAAATACTAGCTGATACAGAGAAATAAAGAAAAAAGAAATGAAAATAAGAGAAGTGGGAAACTACTTTAGAATATAAATATATAAATATTGTATTGTAATCTATTCTTGTTTAAAACTGTGCAGATGTCTTATGACTGTAATGTTGGTCAGTCTTTCATTGGATGAGAATATCAAATTAAAGAAAAATTACCTTGGTACATGTGTTCACAGATTTGAATTTATTTTTAGCCTAAATTCATTGATATAGGACTGTGGTATTGGAGAATGTTTTGTGGCAGGAGGCCATGGTAGTAAATGCTACCCACCTCTTGTCATCTAGCAACAGAAAATGAGAAGATCTATGGATAAGTAAGATATTCCTTTTTGAATCATCCTCCTCCTATATGAACTACTTTTTTCAACTCTGTCCTTCCTCCTAGTGGCTCATTTAACTATGAATTTATCAGTGGACTGATTCACTGATGACATGGGTTCTTCCTTGATCCAATAACAACTAAATAGCAGTGCTATCTAGTGGGCAAAGCCTTCAGCAAATGAAGTCTTAGGGTGCAGGTATGGGGGATACTATATGAAAACTTCCTATGTAAACAATTATATCTGTTTAAATATTTAATTGGTTAATAATAATATATTTATAGGTACTTAAAGGCGGCCTTTAAGAAATGATTAGTATTAGCCCTCGTAAATTAACATTCTCATAAAAGTAAAGTAAAGTAACACTCTCATAAAAGAGACTACGGACAGATGTCACACCCTTCTATGGATGTGAAAGCATAGTTAAAAATGATCTCTGAATCAGGAAAGAAGCTTTACATAGAGAAATAAATGTCTGGTGCTTAATAGATATACAGGCTGTGGTGTTTTGTTTTAGTAGCACAAAAGAACTAACTTTGAATCTGCAAAAGTAATTAGATAATACTTACAAAGTCTAAAAATGGGCTGAGTAATATGTCAAAGCTGGAAAGGTTGAGATTCATGTTGGATGAAGGTGCATTTCCATAAAGCACTTTAGAGAAAATTTCTAGAGAATAAGAGTGGTCATGAAGATACTATTCATCTAGACATAGACAGGAAAGCCCATTTTGCTATTTTAGATAGAAATATGGTATATACTACTGAGTAATGGAGGGAAGGCTATATTTATGATAAAGTCATGTATTTATATGACTTTGTAGAAAGTAGAACTTGGGAATAATGAAATTGATTTGGAGGTTTAGCAGAGGAGATATAAAGTATTTGAGATATATGTCAGTTTGTTTGTCTTGAGTACATTGGTCAAAGTTTGTGACTCAAAAAACAATTAATAATAGAATTGTGATCCAGATTTGGTGGTTGCACATATAGTGCCAGGTACACAGGAAGCAGAGTCTATGAAGTTGAACATGCAAGTTTGAGACCTCTGTTTCAGAAAATAATATAAATAAATAAATAACTTTAATAATGAAATGTAAAACACAACTTAAAATTTAGATATGTCTGCCTGTAAATTAGAAATGAGACTAGGGTTTTCAGGAGTAGGTAAAAGAATGTTTCATAAGATTGCTGTTTTAACAGAAGCTAGGAGAGTGTAGTTAAGAAGATAATCAGGAGATTAGCCAGATAATGACAAAAACCAGAACCAGTTACCCAGGTAATAGAAGAATTAGAGAGAATTTATTTATTTATTTATTTCAGAAATCACCTACAACTATTCCCCTACAATATTGCAAAGGAAGGATCTCTTTGATGTCTACTATCATTTCACATTTTAAGCTATGTGTGTACTGTGTCACTCATAAAGAAACTCTATATTGGAGGAACAAACAAACAACAAACCAAGACAGCAACAACAACAACAACAACAACAACAACAACAAAACCCAAAACCAAAACCAAAAGGAAACAAAGAACAAAAACCTTCCATGTTACCCTCAGGTAGTCTGTAACAATGTGTTGTAAAAGTTAATAGTTGACAACTTATTTGACTATAACTTAGCTGACAACTAATAGTTGACAACTTCTAGTAAATCTTGTAAATATACTTATACCTTGAAGTGAAAGAAAAGATTAGATAAAGTTACAGTGTTTTTAACGTAAGAACTGTCCAGCTGGATTGTGATCCAAGGCTTAAGGCATCACACCTAAAATAATATGCTCTCAATTTTTTTTCATAATTCTCCTGGGACCCACATGAAGCAGATATTTCTTTATATCCCTCTGATGGTAGGATCTCTTAACTATGTATTTAGATATTACTTTTGCTTATGTAGGTCCAGAAACCAGGATTTCAGCTCCAGTGGATAAGGGGGACAGAGTTCAAACCAAAGATCATTTTCAAACTTTGTTGACTTGTGTGAGATCTACTAACTCTTTCTGATTCTTCTCATTTTGAATGAAAATAAATATTCTATGGTTACACCACCACTACTGGTACCTAACTGGTTTGATTTCATGGGGTTACAGTTAACAATATAATTATCTTAGTATAAATTGCTATTCAGATGCTCTTGATCTGTTTTATATTACTTTTAGATAACACTTTATACTTTGTACTTTTTAGGTAATACTTCTACTTTGAACTGAAAATACTTTAACATCAAAATTTTCTAAATAAGGGGGCTGAAGAGACAATACAGCCATTAAATGCACTTGCTGTCCTTACAGAGGACCCAGGTTCAGTTCTCGACACCCACATGGTAGCACATAACAGTCTTTAGTTCCAACTTCAGAGGTTCTACTATCCCCCTTCTGGCCTCCAATGAACCTGCATGCATGTGGTGCACATTCAGACAAAATACTCATGAACATAAATTAAAAACAAATAAATTTTAAAAATTCTGAATACAAATGCTTGTGTCTATTCTTAACTAAAATCCATGATATCAACTAACTTTAAGTGAGAGTCAACACAAAACTATCTCAAGTTCATATCTGAATATTCTCATTAATTTTTGTGTTTATTTTGAACTTGTGTTGTTTGTGTAAATTATTGCCTATTTAAAGTTTTTGCGTTTCATGTTTCTATTCATTAGAACACAATGCTCTGAGATGTTTTGCTGTCTGAAAGCACTGTTCCATTCAAATTTGACCCTGAAACTTTTTTTGCCTGTCCTTCATAAAGCCATTTCATGCCCCTCATCTTCCATTTCTGTTCAAGGGAAGCTACTTAGGCATAAATAGCTTCTAAGTTTGTTAAATTTTTCTTAATCTACTTGAATCTACCTCAGTGTTCCCGATATTATACTACTTTTTACCCAGCCAAGAGGAACTTGCTGCTTCATGATAGGTGAGCAGTGAGTGTTCATTCAAAGATAGGATTTCAGCAAAAAACCTGATGATTTCCTGAATGCAAGTAGAGGTGTAACAACAGTAGCCACCTTCCCATAGGGTACCTACAGTCCAAGTTAAGTATTGCTCTACATAGCCATGCACTTGGTCATTCTGATGCTTATGTTAATACATCTGTAGTTTTAAACTTCTAATGTTTAGAAAAAAGTTACATGTAAGTAAAACACAAAAATCTACTTAACTGAAAGGATCAAGAAAATGTTACCAGGTGAGATGTAAACAACTGAAATCTTGCATAAAGCTGGAATCTGAAGAATTTACAGGCAAATTATCACAAAATAGGAACATTTTGATAAAAACTGAAGTTAAGAAACATGTAAAGCTGAATAATAAAAGTTAGACTGGATACAGAGCTTTCATCCTCAAAGTTGACCCTGTTACATTTCAGTGTTCTTAAACTTTTCAGTCTTAAGCCCCAAGGCTGTCCTATGCAGAGACTCAGAGATTCAAATAACCCCCTGCAGCTACTAATAGCTTTGACAATTCAAGGCCTTAGGTAGCAGGACTCAGTCAGTGGGAGGTCTCTTTTGAAAAGACCCTGAAGCTACCACCTATACCTTTAGGGGAAAAGTCTTTAATTAGCTGCTTATCCCATCCCTGTTATTCAAGTGCCCTCTAGACCCGGAATTAAGGTTCCTTGAAGGGTCCCCATGGTAATGACAGCTTCTATCTATTTATCTATTTCATTTTTATTAGAGTGGAAAATTTATGAAGTTTTGTGTGTGTGTGTGTGTGTGTGTGTGTGCTTATGTGTACTTTCTTTTTCCTTTTTTCTTTCTTTTTTTAGTTTTTCAAGACAGGGTTTCCTGGCTGTCCTAGAACTCACTCTGTAGACCAGGCTGGCCTTGAACTCAGAAATCCTCCTGCCTCTGCCTCCCAAGTGCTAGGATTAAAGGCATGAGCCACCACGCCCGGTTCGTGCGTACTTTTTAACATGACCTGAACTTTTATTCCTTTATTGGCTTATTTGTGCATCCTTACAAACAGTCAAGAAAGTTATTAAATATAGTGTTAAATAGCAATTATAAATATTTATATAAAGTATAATTTTTAATTCTGAAATCAACAAAATAATTTTCTCTTACTGGTAGTAAAATTCTGACAGAGGCACACATAAGCAAAGGAGGTTTCTGTAGAGATGGTTCAGACAGAGCAAGCAGACAAAGATAGGGATCCTTGAAGGCTATTTTGAGTGCAAATTCAATAGTGTAGGGGGTCACCGAGTGGAATGTGAAGTGATCTTGTTATGTTTCTGAAAAATCACTTCTAGTGAAAGATCAGAGGTGAAGTTATCAGACTAAGTGTGCATCTATCACTGTAGTGAAGAAAAGGGAAGGCAATTTATATCAGAGGATCAGAGTCGTGGAGATATTTACTAAGATTCAGGATATACTTTTTGTTTACTTATTGAGTGTATATGTGTATGTGTGTGGGGGGACACACACATGGGCAGACGCATGAGTACATGTGTGAGTGCAGGTTCATACTGCTTTCAACCTCCTTGAAGCTTGCTCTCTTTCGTTCCTGCTTTGCATACTCTAGGGCCTTGAGATTCTGACTTCTTTCTGCCCCATGTCTTGCTAAGGAAATTCTAGGGTTGCAGATGCAGGCTAGTTTATCTACATTTTCAAAAAGTATTATTTTTTACAACCTGACTGCAATTTCCTCTCTGTCTTCTCAGCCTCTCCACCCAGTTCCCCCTCACCCTGCCTCACATCTACCACTCCTTCCTTTCTCTCCAGAAAAAGGCAGGGCTCCCATGGATATCAACCAAACATGGAATATCAAGTGGTAGTAAGAATGGGTACCTTTCCTCATATTAAGGCTGGACAAGTGTTGCTTGAATTTATAACCCTAAAAATCCCATATAAACACACAATACAGATATTAAAATTATAAGCTACTTGTCTAGATTGGGTAGATATTTTTCTCTTACTGGTAGTAAAATTCTGACAGAGGCACACATAAGCAAAGGAGGTTTCTAGTTTGCATAGAGATGGTTCAGACAGAGAGTGAGCTGGTAGATCTATCATTATACAAAATTATCCCCCAGGCATAAAAGATCCATTGTTACTCTAGGTTCTCCCTTCCACACAGTTGTTGTCAATTAAGGCTTCTCTTCCTTTTCCTCTGTTCTCTCTCTCTGTCTCTCTCTCCCTCTCTGTCTCTCTCTGTCTCTCTCTGTCTCTGTCTCTGTCTCTCTCTCTCTCTCTCTCTCTCTCTCTGTCCTTAACAGTTCTCCTCTCTTCTTACCTGCCACAACTCTAGAGCCTTCAATCACCTTTCCCTTCCACTGCCCAATCACAAGTTCTAGCCTTTTATTGACCAGTTAAAATGGGAGAAGGTTCAGATGACATCACCTGAGTACATGATGCTTGTTGGAGTAACCCTTCTTGAGGAACCAGTATTAACATCACGAACAAATAACATTAGGCCAACTCACAAGTCAACCCTGTAGGATGAAAAGAGTTCACAAAAGAGTTACAGACAGCTCCTGCTTCCAATGTTAGTAGTCCTACAAGGATATATATATATATATATATATATATATATATATATATATATATATATATATATTGGAGGTGGCCTAGGTCACACCCATGCAAGTTCCCTGGTTGTTGGTTGAGTTTTTATAAGCCCCATATGAATCCAAATTAGTTGATTTTGTAGGTTTTCTTTTGGTGTACTTGATCCCTCTGGCTCCTACAATCCTTCATCTTCTGTAGCATTCCTTGAGATCCACCTAATGTTTGGCTGTGGGTCTCTGCATTTGTTTCCATCACTTAGTGGTTGAAGCCTCTCTGATGACATTCTACAAATATAGCAGAATATCATTAGCAATAATTTCATGGACTTTTGCTGTTGTTTTTGTCTTGGTTGGGTTTGTTGTTACCAGTCATATTTGGTTCTACCCTAGGTCCCTGGGCTATCCAGCCTTTGAGTTCTGGATCTCCAAGCAGTCTCAAGGGTGGGTTTTGTCTAGTGGCATGTGTCTCAAGCTGGACCAGTCATTGGATGGCCACTCTCACAATTTCTGCAGCCTATGTCCTGCCTACAAGATGTGCTGCACCACCTGTATTTTAAACTACTTTTTGTGGACTGAAATCAGATATCTGGCTTTCACTGGGGCATTTTTCCTGGCTGAGAAATGCCTTTAGTCCAAGCATATATTTTAGGAGAAAGTTACAGGATTTGTCGAGAGACTTAAATTAGATAGAAATATAAAATATGAGAGAAATCAGGATGAGTCTAAGTTTTATGACCTAACAATATGGTGGGTTATTGGTGGGAACATCTGAGTTGCTTAGAGGAAAGAACAGTGGAGGTATTGTTTGTATATTTGAATTTTGAAATGCTGACTGGATAATGTCCATATTGGAGGAGGAGTTATGGCTAGAGGTAAACACTTGGTTTTTACAAAAGATATGGAAGTAAATGTTTTTACATGGGTATGGTGATTAATTAGAAAGAGAAAGGCTAAAGAAATGCAATGTATTTATATGGAAGATTAAGTTATAGGTTTGTTTTCTTTCACGTCATTTTATAACTTTAGAAGGATCATTTTGACAGAAACTTGGGAGTATGTATTATATATATATAAATTATGCAGGGAAGTCAGTGCTATGATGAATGTAATATGTCAGGCAAAGAAAATGAGAATAGTATAAAGATATAAGAGAAGAAATGTAGTGTTTTAATTCATCTGAGGACTAGAATGAACTTTGTGGGCCATTTTCCCTATTTTTCTATCTATCTATCTATCTATCTATCTATCTATCTATCTATCTATCTATCATCACCTATTTATTTAATTAACTTTGGAGCATATACTTATTTTATAATTTTTTTGTTTAATCCTTTCAGGATATTTTTGAGACCGATATACGAGTTGTTGATATTTTAAAGGTGCAAAATACTCTGACCAATTTAATTGACATTGTGTTTAATCCTGGAAATGTAGTAGAAGAACAGATGGCATCTGAACATTTTCTCAGTGGTTAAGAATACTTGCTGATCTGACAGAAGAGGGACCCACTCACAAACAACTGTAACTCCAGTTTCATGGGATTTGACAGTGACTTCTGGACTCCTGAGGGCATCCACACAAAAATGTGTGCTCACACAAACATAAAATAATTTTTAAAAATGAAGTTAAAATATTGCCACTTAGTTAATTCTTTTGTAGTACTATTTTTTGAGCAAGTACATAGGATTTTTTTTTTTCATTTGACTTGTGAAGTGTCACCAAACTATGACTGATTTAATTAAAATTGTTTTTCAATATGTGCATGAAGGCGAGGTGGCTTATAGGTATAAATGTTTGTTTACAAGCAAGAAAACCTTCCTTTGAATCCCAGCCCCTACCTCATATAAAAGTTTGTATATTCATTTTTTAAAATGGTTTTAGAGCTTTGTTGTAGAAAGGCAGGGAGAAGAGAGAAGGTAGAAAGAGGGAGATCAGCCATGACCAAGTGGAGAGAGAGGGAAGGGAGAGTGGGAAGTTTGTATATTCTTATAACCTAGGTAGGTGCTTAGAGATCAGAGACAGCTTGATGGCAGACAGCATACCATTAGATTCAGAAAGAGGGAGAGAGAGAGAGAGAGAGAGAGAGAGAGGAGAGAGAGAGAGAAGAGAAGAAGAAGAACAAGAAGAA
>NC_034606.1:14097678-14127122 GCF_900095145.1 Mus pahari | reverse complement strand
AGAAGAAGAAGAAGAAGAAGAAGAAGAAGAAGAAGAAGAAGAAGAAGAAGAAGAAGAAGAAGAAGAAGAAGAAGAAGAAGAAGAAGAAGAAAAGGAGGAGGAGGAGAGGAGGGAGAGAGGGGGGAATACCCAAGGACATCTTCAGACCTCCTATGTGTCTTTCCCTTTTGATTCTCTGTGTATCTGTCTCTGTCTCTGTCTCTGTCTCTCTGTTTCTTCTCTAAATAAATATTTTTATTTATTTTTTAATTTATTGCTACATTATAAACAAGCTAGAAAAATGTTCAATATGCAGACTACTGTGTTATTCAAAATAATAATAGTTGTAAACAAAAGAAATTTTACTTGTCAGTTATATATTATATTTTAATAAATGGACTTGTTTCTTTATGTAACTAATACTCTGCATTTTCTCAAAAAGTATTTTGTAATCAGTAGTGTTTTAATTTTGTAGAGTGAGACATTTATATTCCAAAGAACTGAAAGACCATTTTCCAAGGCACCAAAGACTCATGCATTTTGAATTAGGCAATGCCCAGAATCTGAAAAAGGTCACTCATGACATGAAACCTTCATGCAGTACATTCTGAAAGTAGATGGAGCCTCAAATTCAGTGTATATTTAAGAGAAAGAATGTGGGGGGTAAATAATGAATTACAAATAAAATTAAATTAGAAGATGTTAAAGGGAGTGAGATTAAGTAACATAAAAAGACTGGTTCATTAGAATAACACATGATTCCTCAATGGAAACTCTGAAACTCAGAAGTTCCTGGATGGATTATCTACAAAGTCTCAGAGACCAGCAAATATCAGTCAAGACTATCATACCTGAAAAAAGCTATCAAACATAATTTACTGAGAAAGAAAATTATTCTAAAATGAAATAAAATTTAAATAATAACTATACAGCAGACTAGATCTAAAGATGGCACAAGAAGGAAACGTCAGTCTGAAGAAATTAACTACACACAAGATACAAGGAATTGTTTCAAGACAGTAATTCAAAAGTAAAGGAATAAAACTCAGACCATAGCAAATCACAGGGAGCAGTAAATACTGATCAGTAATATGACTCTTAATATTAGTGGAGAGTTTCAAAAAAACAATATTGAACATATTGTTTATTTCTATTAGGAGATAAGCTGATAATAACCACATGAAATACCTTCCTCACATCAAGGAACATGGATTTGGACCTAAATCTAGGAGACAAATTCTAGGTTCATCACTTGCTGTGCAATCTTTTAACCTCTAATGACTCTGTTCCCTCAGTTATGACATGAAGAAAAATATTTTTATAGTCTATTTGGACAGTTGGAGACTTAAATTTAAATTCAAGCGTTATTATTCTTGTCATATGGAGTGGATTAAGTGAATGTTTTCATTGTAATTACTACCAAAATCAATATTAGATTTTAAAAAATCTCGTTACTTCCAAACCCCAAGAATAATAAAGAAGTGACAAATAACAGTAAATAAGAAACTTCTCAGTCTGTATGTATGCATCGACCTACCTTATTTTACTTTTTATTTTCTGTGTGTGAGGAATACTGTCAAATAAGTTTTAGGGATTATAACACATATGATAGCCATAAGTGTATGACTCTAGTTATTCATTTATGAATGCTGTATAATTAATTTCTGTAGACACTTTTGTGGTATGCTTGAGTCTTAAAACATAGGGTGATGTGGTTTTGTTTACAAGACTGTTCTATATCAGAAACTTTTGTCTGACCTTTGTCTTATTGCAATCCTTTTCAGTAGAATTAACTGGCTTTCATGCTGCTTAACTTTCAGTGCCTTGTGGGGGAATTTTAACTAAGCGCAAAGGGACTATTTTGTCTCCTGGATATCCTGAGCCTTATGACAACAATTTGAATTGTGTTTGGAAGATCACAGTGCCAGAAGGAGCTGGAATTCAAGTAAGGATATTTATTTACTTTGTCTTATTTTTTTTTCATTTTATATTTGGAATTAATGTTTTCAGTAATGGCAGGATGCATATTATTTCTTAAACTTCAGCAAATAGTTGGATTGACAAAAGTTTAATAGAAATATGTCTATTATTAATATTTTTACCCAAAAGCACAACAAAATCCAGCTTTCAAGAAGACAATAACAAAAACAAACCAAATTCTTTTACGAGACATAATAGAATCTTGAGATAAGGAGCTCAAGGGTTTTGTGTATCAGAAATCCAATAAAGTATTCTCTGGCCCAGATTATTTCCATCAAAAAACTGGCAAGGCTAGGGTAAAGATGAATTCTCCACAGACACATTTCCAGTAACTTATTCCAAGGAGAACCCATCTCCTAGTTTCATATCTCTGAGTAGGACAATGACTTATGAACGCATAAGTAGTGTAATCAATTGAAGAGGTCACAGCCCTCAAGAGGCAATCACCTCTTAAATGCATTGATTTTGAACACTGCTGCCTAAGAATAAGTCTTCAGAATAGGACATTGTGAAGATAATCTAAAAAAAAAGACCCAATACAGTAGATATTAACATTAAAACAAGACAGTTGATGGCACAAAACTAAATGGTATATTTCAGACTATTAAATTCGGGGTTGCTAGATGTATGAACAAGTAAATGTTCTCACTGCCAAGCCTAACCATCTGGATTAGATCCCTTCTTTCACAGAAAAGAAAGAGATAATCAGCTACTACAAATCTCCTTCGCATGTATGTTGTGGTGCTAACAAAGTTTAAGCACACGAACACACACACACACAAAACCGCATACATAAACATATGCACACACATAAAATATACACACACACGCACACACACAAACAAGGAGAAGGGAAGGGGAGAGGGAGAGGGAGAGAGATAAATATGTAAATAACATGATTACAAAAATATTAAAGATACCTATGGGTGTGAATTATCTACTACAGCATCTGCAAGCTAACAGCAGTCACACTCCTAAAGAAAACTGACTTTCATTTTCAATAGTTTTAAGGTAGGGATGGAACCTCAGGAACAATTACTTCCACACTGGAATCTTGAATGGTTTGATCTTGTATAGGTCTCATGTAAGGGACTACAGCTGCTGTTAGTTAATACGGGCAGTGTCTCCCTCATTCCCCAGTATTCTTCCCTTTCCTCTGACTTTTACATTCTTCTTACTCCTGCTTTTAAAATGTTCCCTAATCTTTGGGGGTAGGGTTAAAATAGGTGTCCCATCTATAGTTGAGCACCTCTGTTCATTCATAGCCACATATTCTTAGCTCTTTGTTCATATGTGAAACCTCTATAGGAATCACTGAAAAAGCATGATTCTTTGAACACAGTTGAGAGTATCAGTAGCCTATTTAGCCGGCAATTTGACAACAGGGGCATTGAGTGAAACAGCAGGAAACAGGTCCCTGCTAGGGCCAATGACCTCCCTATCCTGGAGCTTTTGACTAGTTTCACAACATCAGGCCCAAATTCCCTCTGAGGGACAGACCTGGAATTCTACCAGGAAACAGTTGACTACCCAGTAACCACCATGCCAATATTGCAACAGTGGGTACATAAATTCAGGCAGGTTGGTACTGCAGCAATTAGAATACAATGTTGAATAAAAACAATGAATTTTTTTTTTTTTCATCCAGAACTCTACATGGCATAATTCTAGTACTACGAAAGGGTATCCAGCAGGATGTTTTCCTAGTTAGCCTGAGACTGATGTCTCTATGTCCTATAAGGCAGTGTGGTGTCTGCAGATATAGGATTGCATCATCTAGTTCCGTGATTAAGCAAACACATTGACAATGGCCTTTTGTGTTAGAAGGGGCTTCTGGAGTGGGCTTCTACAACTAGCAATTTATAGGGTGGTGTCCCACAGATGGTGCTAAAATTTTGTTTTAATAATTCAGTTTTTTTGGGGAGCAGTATTGTTCTCAATGCAAAACACCTTTGCTCTCATATATATATTCAGACATACATATATATTAAGCTGAAAAAGGAGTGGGTTTTCACAATTTTTTTTTCCCTATATACCCTTAGTTTTAGTTAGCCTACCCGTTTTTTGTCCTCTCCCCTATTTCAAACTTAAACTTTACCCCACAGCCGCTCTCTTTCTATTCATTTGTGATGTTCATACCCTATTTAAGGTATCTTTCCCTCCTTCCTCTCATGATTCTTGTATGCCTTTCTCATTCTGAAGAAAATAGATTAAACAAAGACTCAGGATTGCATATTCCTCTGTTTGTGCTCTGAAATGAGAATCACAGAGAACTCCCATTAGCTCATTCATTTATAAGGTTATGAAGGATGTCCTTGATTATTTAAATGTTATCAGCTATTTCTTTACTACCTTGTCCTATTTTTGTTACTCTGCAGTGTGGCTTTAGTTCCTAATGCTCTAATCAAGCTGTTCTCCCATGAACACCTGCATGATTAAATCTTTTGCATTGCTGATCTGTGAATTGAGACAACACAGTTTAACATTACAGATTCTCCTGTCACTCTTAAAACACTTGTCCCCACCTTAGTCATGACATCAATGTTTTCTTGGATTGTAGTACCTTTCCTTTACCCAAATAACCTGCTTCTATATTTAATCTTGTCTCTTCTTTAATGTCAACCCCTCATTCAGGTACTAATGTTCTCAAGAGTCTGAGGCCTATTTACTTCAGGTTCTGTCATCTTCCTTTCAGAGTCTTTATTTCTATGTTCCCAGTGACTGTTATGAGCTAAGCATGACTTGAATAATAACAGATAATAAAAGAAAAACAAATGGCAACAATGACAAAATAAAAAACAAACCCTCCTTTTTTTGAAAGATGGACAGAATTAATGATAGTGTTTGGACCAATAGAAGAAGCCCACATCTATAACACTAGACTTACACTATCTACACTAGTCAATGGGTTTTACAGCTAAGTTTATTGCTAAATTATCCAATAGTACTTCTATGACTATTTTCAACAAATGATTTCTCTATTCTTCTCTCTCTCTCAGCATGCACCAATCTCTATACAGTTTATTTTTTCACTCATTCTCTATATGACATTGTCTCCAACCCCATTTAGTTTTCAAGCCAGAAATTTTGAATTTTATTCTGACTTACATTTGTGTCTAACAAAATGCTCCAAGAGAGTCTTTCACAAGTCTCTATTTCCATTTGTGTTTTTTTACCACAAAAGATCAAGTGAGTCCTATTCTTGATCCAGACATAATCTCCTTAGTCTGTTCCTAACAAAATGAATAAAAAACCAACCAACCAACCAACCAACCAACCAACCAACCAACCATTTCTAAAAAATAAAATCTCATACTATCATTTTCTTACTCATGGCACCTGCATTTCCCCATCATTTTAAACACCCATCAGTACTCATTCCTCTGTGCTCAGTAGCACTTCTTAAAGTTTATTATGTTCACAACATACATTGCTGTAACAGTGTGACATCCATTTTCCTGTGGATACTGTGAATATTATTTCCTTTGTCTTTGATAGTAGCCAGCATCTCTCCTTATTTGCTGTAACCTTACTTTCAATTCTATATGAAACATATTTGTGTGATAAACCTTCTATGAACTAGATAAGAGGTTAAATTTCTTCTTATATATTTTTATTAGAACACTATAAGATTTTCCTATCATCTGCTAATTGTCTATAAGCTCCTGAGACGAGTGGACAGCATTGTACTGGTACATACTGCAGGACAAGCTCAGTAAATACTTTTAGAAACATCAATGGACATTTCCTCAAGCAATGGATTTAGAACTATTTTGGAGAGTTAGAAGTGCATAATAAATATCTACAGAAAAATTGTGATATATCCCTCACCTTGAGCAAACACCCTCAAAACTGTACATGTCAATGCCAATATAAAATCTTTACTTAGAAAGTGCTACATTTATTTTTTCCACTTAGAAAACAGAATCTGAGTTTAGCAGAGTATTTAGAAATCTCATAGCATGAAATGTATACTGGACTCTTAAGTACTCAGGAGGACTGTTTATCTCCTTGAAAAATAAGTCCCCTTATGGACTCTATTATTGGACATATCATACTTAGTGTATCTTTTATGTTTTAAGTGTAACTATTGATTGTTCCATAAGTAATATGTAGGTTTGAGAAACATTTAACTTGGGAGGTTTGAAACTAAGCGTGTATACATTAAGAATTATATTTAATATATCAGCTCTGGGTTGAAATGAATTAGGCTTTGGTAGAAAAACTCAGAAAAGATTCTAAAATAGCCAATATTTTATTATTGAGAGTTGTTTAATGTCAACAGAAAGATCAGTCTGTTATATGAATATAATGTGATATGTTTGAGAGAAATGATAGATTCATTTCTTTCCCTCTTTATCAGAATGTCCCAGGTATAGCTTCTTAGGGGCTTCATTTAACAAAAGAACTATTTATGAAATCATGAAGAAATACTGATTGCATAATTATTATCAAAATGAATTTCCTAAGTTCCTGTGATTCCAGAATAAAGGGATAAAGTTAAGATTTCTATTGCTGTAATGAAACACAACCAAAAGCAACATGGGATGAAAGATTTATTTGGTTTACAATTAATTATACATTACTATTCACCATCAAAGGATGTCATGACAGGAATTCAAACAGTGCAGGAACATGGAGGCAAGAGTTGATGCAGAAGAGATTGTGGATCCAGGACCATCATCTTATAGGTAGCACTATCTATAATGGGTGGGATGCTCACACATCAATCACTAGCTAAGAAAATACCATATGGGCTTGATTTTACTCCAGTCTTATGGAGTCATTTTCTTAATTGAGATTCTAGCCTATCATATATCTTTAGATTATGTGAAAACCCAAAACTATTCAGCATACTCTACCACAAAGCTATCCAGCTGTCATGATGGCCAGTTTTATCCAAAACTTCTCACAAGGCTGAAATGGAACCATAGACTTCTGTTCTCTCTTATTAGACTTTCTGTCCTTGTAGTTTCTCACTCACTAACTTTCATAAGAGGTTCCAGAGCACTGCCTGTTAGTTTTTCTCGCCATTTCATTCTTCTATACTCAATATGGTGATATCATATCAAGTTATATTTCTTAGACTCTCAGTCCCAAATAGTATCAGATGTTTGTGAATACTATATCACCATGAAATAAATATTTAACAACTAAAATATTGTCTTCTCAATGAACTAGAATTAAGTATCCAAATTTTGTATCATTATACAGACATCAAATTATCAATACATCCTCTCCTATTTCAGGTCTCTATGGATTTCTTACTATACTTTCCCCAACAATGGATAAGAGCATATATATCTTTGCTTTTGGCCACACCCATCTGGTTTTTGGCTTTTGTGGATGCTTTGCTTTCTTATTTACCTTTACACTTTTTTCAGTTCATTTTTCATATGTCTTAAGGTTTTCCATTTAGTTACTTTTTAAAGGTGTATACCACACCAACAAATAAGATAACATTCATAAGCTCCTTGTATTAGGATCTGTTGTTCCTTAAATACACTGACAAATCTAAAATTTAACAAATGTTCTTCCCCTTTTGTGCATAGTAGGCATACCTAGAGATGCTTACATATTGTTCTTCTGCTTCTATGCTCTGAATACCTCAGGGGAAAACAGAAATTGTTCTTGAATATCTAGTCTCAGTCTCTTGTTTACATCACATGGGACCCAGCCAGCGATTTCTGTCATGTAAAAACATGTGACACCAAGAGTTTTGCTTTCCCTCTTCTGCATCCTATCTAATTCAGCTGTAGAGAGCTTCGCTTTCCACTTTCACTTCCTCCACCAATTCAGATCTGCACTTGAAGTCTTGATTATATACCCCTCCCAATTCGCAAACCTTTAGTGGAAAACTAAAGGCATAATTATACTTTCAAGTGCATAATTATTTTTGCGAGTGCTTAGTATTTAATCACTCTTCTCTCCTCATCTTTCTCAACTAAGATTCTGAGCTTTCAATTTATAGTACACGTTAAGCTTTTAATACACATTATTTAGCTTAAATGGTAGGGAATCTGTGAATTAGACGATTTCTTCACAATAACTTTTGTGATGAATTTGAAGCACAAGATTGACAGCATCTCTAGGCACTTAGACATGTTCAAGTAAAGGTTATAAGGAAGTTTCAAACCCAGTGACCCTGACTTGTGTTTCTTGTATTTATCATTAAGCATCACTCCTTGTCTGTGTTTTATTGTGCTTCTAACCACGCATTCAGCTTTCCTCTTACAAAGAGATTCTCTCCACTGTGGCTAAATTGGATTACCAAGAGTTCATTGAGTCCAGATCATGGTTTGATTCATCCACCATTTCACACTCTTAATAATTTCCTTCCTTTCGAAGCTTCTCATTTCCTTTAGCTCAGATCAAAAGTCAACTCCTGCATGAATCTTTACAAGGTATGTTTAGCATAGTATAATTTTTTTTTACACTGGACTGAAGAAAAGAAAAATTCAGAAAATAATTGGGAATGAATTATTGTTTAAGAAAGTAATGGTTGGAGCTTTAATCCTTGTTGTTCTGGAGCAGCACATTAGATCAGCTGCCAATCACGCAGGCAGGATATCTCCTGCCATGTGGCACTCGCCCCTGGAGCAGCAGTGCCAGCATCTACTTGAATAGGAGAGTGATGGAGGGCTGTTTTGCAGAAAAGAACAGTTTAATGCGCAGAATTGTCATAACTATGTAGCAAATGAGTACCTACACTTATAACAGAATCCAGTTAGTAAAAATGAATGCATTCTAATAAAATTCTCCCTTTCCTTCTTAAAAGCTACAAAGCAGTCTATAAAGAACAGAATGGAATCCACAGTTGTGGAGTTCCATGGGTTCCTGGAAACTTCATACAGTGCCAAGCGAGGTACAACAAAATAGCACATGTCTGTTTCTTTAAATAAAATCTAATAGACACAGAATCATAGCCCAGTATTTGCCTTCTCACACGAGGGATCTTCAAGGTGACTTCTATTCTGACTACATTAATCAAAATAGTCTTTGAACGATCCGTACAAATCTATTACAAAATACTGCCTGTGGCTGCCTATATTGACAGTAATGTAAATATTAAAGATAAAATCGAATGGATTTATACATGGAAATGAGTTCAAGAATAAGCCTACTGAAAATGCACTGCAAAGTCCTCTGTGCTTATGAGCCACAGATCTGTTTATTTTCTTACAGTAAAGCAAAGAGAAAATTGAACCACTGACAGAAGTCTAGTACTCCAAAGCATTAATGTTAGCTAGTTATTTAGAACATGAATTTGAATTCCTAGCACATTAAGCCAAAGCATTTAGAAACAGTATGTTCTGAAATAGAGACATCAGCTTCCACGTTATGTCCATCATGTACTCTGCCAGCTGCTCCATAAGGCTTCTCTCATACAAATTACTTCATGTAGACCAATGATATAAAGCCCTAAATCAACTTTTGTTGATCCATCTATTATATCAACAGGGATGTTGTCTGACCCTGTGATCTGTCTTGTAGTGGGTGTCTCTAGACTGCATTTCTGCTTAGAAACATTAATTTTCACCAGAAACTGTTATTTCATAGGTACAAGTAGTTAGCTTTGCTACGGAGCACAACTGGGATTCTCTGGACTTCTATGATGGGGGAGACAACAATGCACCGAGACTTGGAAGTTATTCAGGTAAAAAAGAAATCAGAGTTCATTGAAAATGAAAATATAACCAGCAATACAGAAAAATGATTAAAATAATTGCCACAAACTCTTTGAGGTTTAATTATGAATCATACAATATGACCTAAGTTACAAGAAGTTTTAAAGTACTGAAAGGAGTAGTACATGCTCGTTTAAGCTTTCCAGCATTCTAGTAATAGTTTACCAATACGTCATGATTCTTTGTGTGTGTGTGATGGTGATTCTTTTATACAAGTAGTATAAGTGATATGTGTCATTGACATATATGTTGCCAGAGGTTGTACAGCTATTGTTAGATGGAGAGCTGGACCCAGCTGGAGAGATGATAGCATCAGAGTTCTTAAATACTATGAGGCTCTAAGTTGTAAGGCAGGTCTGGACATTCTGGCATCTGTTTACCTTTTGCTTCCTAGATGGCAGGGATGACACCAAGGAAAACAGATAAGAAACAATTCAGTATCAAAATGCAGTCTATAAGTGATTCTTCCCATTTTCCCCAAGCAGTCAGTAGGACATCTTATAGGCATCTGTACAAAGCAAGTGTAAACATTCCCCATAAGTTTTCCCCTATGAAATATTCTGCGGATATTTGTAGCACTGAACACACATCTACTTTGGAGTTTATCTCAAAAAAAATTCATAGGTATTTTCAATGCTTGCTGTTTGAAACTGTGTTGGATATTTAGAGTTTCTGAATAAATAGGCAGGGATTAATTTGTTCAGGCAGATATTTTATATTTTCAAATTTAATAGTTAGGTTGAACAAGGTTTATTTGCTTCAGAAGTTCAGAAATCCATTATAATAAATCTGCTGAGAAAGAGGCTAATATTTCAAAACTGGGACTTTTTTGGAAAGCTAACCATCAGTTTTGCTATCAGAGTATAAGAAATACAAAGTATTCAACCTGGTGAGGAATTATGTGTCTATTTTATTAATAAATGTGAATTGATGCATATCTGCTCTAAATATATACAGTCTTTCATTACAATGGTCTAAAGATCACATGCAAATTATAAAATAATCTTTATTTTTAATTCACACATATAATATTGCAATTTCCATGAAACTCGAACAGCCTTTGGCCACATTCTTACTTTCTGTTTTTATCTTTAGGGAATTATCTGAAGTTATTTCATAGGTCACTCTCAGAGACTGGGACAGTAAAATAAAATGGGATAAAACGGGAAATACTTTTACTAAATTTTCTCACAGGCTTTGGAGCAATTTACAGTTTTAGTTACAATGGCTTGGCTGCTTATGAATTGACTTAATTTCTTTATTGGTGCTGTGGTCTTTTACACATGATCCTTGACCTGAGTTATTAATTGTCTTTTCAGGGACAACAATACCTCATCTTCTTAATAGTACATCTAATAATTTATACCTAAATTTCCAATCAGACATCAGTGTCTCTGCTGCAGGATTTCATCTTGAGTATACAGGTAAAGGTAATTTATTGACTACACAAAGTTAAAACAGGTTTTGTCATATTCCAGTTTGTTTTTGATTTATCTTATTTTTTATTTTATCATTATTCCTTAGATGCTTTTTGTTTTCTAAGGAGATGTAGAATAATTATGGAATCAAATACATAGGAGGAGGTGAAACCACAATCAAAATACATTATGTAGAAAAATCTATTTTCATTAAGAAAGAAATAAAACCTTCTGACCAAAACAAAAATAACCATAATCAAAAATACTGTTCTTTTTATACAAATGGCATCAACTCTGACAAAACATTCAGTCTTCTGATCTAATATTGTTTGTGATGTCAAACTATTCTATCAATTCAATTGAAAAACTTGTGTATAGAAAATGCAGGAGTTTTTGGCACATGCAATTATTTTTAATGTTGGGAGAAGTAACATGATTTTTACCCCTTTAATAAATGTATGTGTCCAGTGCCCATAAGGATATGAATCAATGTTTTAAAATATATCCTTGTGACAGTGAAATCTGTCACAGCTGATAAGAAATGTCCACTCCAAATTCTCATTAGCCCCATCAATCACAATTGTACTGATTCTTTAAAAGGGAGTACTTTATGTGTGACCTGTAAGTAGAAAAAGCAGTATGCGTCCATACGTGATTGGTTTAGATAACTGCACAAGTTCCACAGGGTCCTCTGTGGAATTATGTATGAAAGGAAATTGACCACTGATTACTCTGCCTAGGGATTTGATATCAGAATATTGATCACAAGTGACACACTTCCTTACCTTTTTCCTTGTTTTAGAGGAACTGCTTTTTGTTTTTCACTATCGCATATGATAGCTCTGGTGGGCCTTTTATACAAGTGACACACTTCCTTGCCTTCTTGCTGGTTTTATAGGAACTAAGTGCATTTAGTTTTCTACTATCCCATATGAAACCTCTGGTGGACCTTTCACATACAGCTTTTATTTGAGTGCAATAAATTACTTGCACACTTATTTTACTGTGTTTTAAATAAAGAAACATTTTGTCACTTTTTGCATCCATTGATATGACTATTTTATTATTCATTTTATTAAAAAATGTGCCACATGTAATGGTATGTATTCTTACACTTATATAATAAATTTAATTTGGTCATCATGCATAGCTCTTTTAACTATGTACTAAATTTATCCATTAGTGTTATGTTAAACATGTTTTGCCTTCTTGGTCAACAATTGCATTTACTTTTCAACTGCTTCTTTTCTAATTGTGTTTTTGTGGCTCAGTGGCAAGATGAAACTGATATCAATAGTGAATTTGGAAATGTCCATTCCTATATCATTTGTGGAAGAGTTTGATAACTATTGGATGAAGTCACTAAATACTGTTGGGTGAAGTCAATAAATACTTTGGACAATTGACTTATACAGTCTTTTTCTAGATCTTCATTTGTTTATATTACTGATTCAGTGTCTTTGCTATTTATTGGTCTATTAAGAGTTTACAGCCTTTTTTCCTTCAGAGATTTAATGTTTCTGGTATCTTCTTCCATTTTGTTCAGTTTTCAATTTTTTGCTTAATTATTCACTGTGTTTTCTTAAGTTCATTTTTCAACATTTCCTTGGTATCACTTACAGTGCTTCCCTTATTATGAGAGAATGTATAAGTCAAGGTAAAGGTCACTTGAATTAGTTACTTTTCTCATTGTTGTGTCAGAATATGTAGCAAAAGTTGCATGAGGGAGTCACAATCTATTTCTACCATCTTGTACTTTCCAGACAGTCATCATGGTAGAATTGGCACCGTGGCTTCATGCTAGTGGAAACTTAAGCTGATATGGCAATAGACGGAAGGAGAGAGCTAGCTCAGAGACAGTGACTAGTATAAATTCCAAGGCACACTTCAGTGACACATTTCCTCTAGCAAGGTTCTGTGTTCCACAAGTTCTACAACATCCCTGAACTATGCTAGCACCTGGACCTGATGATCAAAGAAAATAATGATGTTGTAGAAAATTTCATTTGGAATTAGAATAAGTGGCTTCTTTGTATAGAAACCGTATATTGGTATCCAATTTTTGGAAAAGCATTTAACCAAACAAACAACAACAACAAAACAAGACAAGGAGCATAAAAAGGATTAGGCCTGTTACTTGCATACATATATGAAATGTTGTAGTAATCCTAGATCAAATGTATCATATATGCAATTAGCATATCTTATGAATAAAGAGAGATTGATTCCTTTTAATTTAGAATGCATACTCCATGCAGACAGCATTGGCCATACAACATAGCTGTGTTCATTTATATTATTTATATTATAGTGTCCCATAATGTGTCAAGTTCCTAATATTTTATAAATACTCAAAACCAATGTGTTGATTAAGTAAATGAATGACTAAATCTAATCCTTAAATATAGATTGTGCCAAATATATTTAATTGACAAATACCCACAACAGTATGACAACTGTTGTCACCTGTATATCACCTGTGTTGATTTTTTTTTTTTTTGGTTTTGGTTTTTCAACACAGGGTTTCTCTGTGTAGCCCTGGCTGTCCTGGAACTCACTTTGTAGACCAGGCTTGCCTCAAACTCAGAAATCCACCTGTCTCTGCCTCCTGAGTGCTGGTATTAAAGGCGTGTGCCACCACGCCCGGCTCGACTGTAGTTCTATGCAGAGTTTATATTTATTATGCATGTCTGTTTCTTGAGAGTACCACTCTATGTATTATCACTTCAACATCTATTAGTTCAGGTCATTCAGTTCACTACTAAAACACAGTGACTTATGCTGAAGGTTTTGATAGAGCAAAATTTCCAGTGGGAAAGCAGAAAGCCAGAAATGATACACATGTACTTAGTAAAGACAAGTTATTCCATGTAGCTCTCTATTACTTTAATGGTAATTCATAATCAACTTAATGACAGAGTGCTTTTATTTTGGCACACTCTTTTAAAGGTTTTAGTTCTCCATTGGGCAGATTTGTTGTCTTTCGGGCTGTAGTGAAGATGCTGTCTGTCAATAAATGAAATATATGGTAGAAGAAAACCTTCTCCTCATAGTTACGGAGAAAAGAAGAGGAAAAGCCAGAGATCACAAAATTTTCTTGAAGATCACGTATCTGATAAATAATATCGTCACCTGCTTCTCACCTCTGATATTTATCTTTCCTTTCCAGTATAACTGTACCAGCATCTAAACCTTTCCCATGTGGATTTTTTGGAGGACAATAATGGTTCAAACTCTAACATTAGTTAATGAATGCTAGAGTCCTTATACTGCATTTGTAAAGCTCAAGAACAATATATGTATTTTTATGAAAAACAAAAACATGACAAATATGTAAAGAAAACTCATTCATCCAATTTGTATAAAATTTGAACGCCTTTCTTTGAGAGATGCAATGCTCAACACAGAGTATGTGAAGAGACTTATGCTACAGTCTCCTTTGGAGAAATATTCATCTAATAGAAGAGACAGAAAGGTTAAGAAACAACACATTGCTACCCACACAGTAATATATATATATATGGTAGATATTAATGTGGTAGAATATGCAGAACAATAAATGTGTAAATTCCATGTGTAAAGTTCACAGAATATTTCAAAGACAAGGTGACATTTGTGCATAGTCTTAAAAACTAGCTAGAAGCTTAAGTTAGAAAAGAAAGAATATTTTCAGCAGAACAAACTTCATGTTCATACAGAGCTGTGGAGCATTTCATGCTAGGAGAACTGCATCTATTTTAGGAGGCCTGGCACATAAGGTTAAAAGAAGCAGTAGTAACTAAGTCTGCTGTTGAAGGCATACCTACCTATCACTTTATTGGAGGGGGCCTATCTAGTTCAAAGCTTCCATCTGTTTCTGAGGTCATATATAATACAAATTATGGAATTATCATCTTCATAAGTAGCTTGAAGAAGCTTTATTAAGCATTTGCACCTTGAATATGTATTATTTAATGCAAAACAAATTATTACTTGTATACAGTACGTATTAAAATATCTTTTGTATTCAATGGTGATTTAGATAGTTTTGTACTATCTTTATTGTTGAAAAAATACTAGTTATCACAAGTAAGGGAAATTGGTCCAGATCTTAATAAAAATATAGATGCTGATAATAGAATTTGGATTCTTAGATAAGTAAATGTTTGGCTGGTCTTAAGGGAAATGAATGAATAATGACTTCAAACATCATAATTTTAGACTTTAAAAGCCAATCTCTTTTATCAGCAGAAAGATGTATAGCATCATAGAAATAATTTAAGTATCTCAAATCCTCATATTTGCTTTCTAAAGCAGTATTTAGTGCCTAGTTCTGGGAAGCACACTGATTTCTGCTGCAGGGAATTGGAAGGTAAAAGAATCACTTTTCTAGCTGCATGGAAACTTTATAGTGTGGAATATGGTCATAGACTGAGATACTAACCACTGCCAGAATTTTTTACATTAAATTCTCTATCAGAATCAAAAGTGAGAGAGAGAGAGCTTATTATTAGTAAAGGATGAGCATTTGAACAAATCAGGCATGACTCTAACAATATTGGCTTTTCTACAGACCTAGAGGTTCTTCAAAGGCAATAGATTTATTTAAATCCATATATTCTAAAGTAAATATTTTCTAAGGAATGCTTTGGGGTCAAGCTGATTCACAATACAAATAATTAGAAAAAGAAAACAGAAGAAAAGTCAAAAGAATGTGAGTCCATTAGCATAATTTTAAGAACAATGTTCAATATTATTTCAGAAATTTTAGACAGTAAGGAAATGATAAGCAAATATTTTAAGCAGTGTATTATTGTTCATCCACACAGCAACATTAAAGCATTAGTTTAATGCACCCTTTTAATTGGAGCAAAACTCTAAAATCTTCCTGGATTAAAGTAAATATAATTATAAATATCAGTTAATGCTAGTACTGTAATAAAAAGGCCATAAAATAATTAAATAATAATTTTATCAAATCATATCTTCTTTGGGAGATAATGACCTTGTTAGTTAAACTAAATAAATTCCTTAATAAAACAGTATATTTGGTGATATAGTCTCATTAAAATACTCCAGGTCCATGTGTTGGTTTTCATCAGTGATTAAAATAGAAGTATGCAAGCACATGATGCAATAGATTATGAAGAAAAAGTTACAGATCATGCCCGAGTGGACTGGAAAAGAAAGAAACAATGGCGAATCACACTCTTAAGTTGTAGGCAGTTAATGAGCACCAGCAGAAGCCTAAAGTTCTTTTAATTAGTTGGAAACTCATTCGAATAGTCTTCATGTTATACTCATGTTTTCTAATCAATAATGTCATCAGCATAATATTAGTGAACTACCAAGTCTTATTCTATTAGAATGGTGGTAAATGGAACAAGATAGTTAATATATTAAGTACACCTTTACCAAATTAGAATCACTAAGTTTTACTCTGGTTAAGGAGAAACTTAGGTCTAAGAAGCAATAGCAGAAGTTTGACTCCAGTTAGAAAAACTGATTAGTAGTAAACCTGATAGGGGATCAAGTATCCTTGTTGTCTCTATGGTTTGAATTTGGGACCTTTTCTAAGAGTGACAGGAAGGCTGCCTGCCTATTCACTGAGAGCTCCCCTGAATTACTTCATACAGTGCACTCGACTCAAGCAGAGGAGCTAGTTTTGTTCAAGTAACATGATTTGATTATGGGTATATTTTTAACCAGAATTCAAGAAATTTTTTAAAATAGACAAATACCTAGCTTGTGGTAATATAAGAATCTATTTATTGTGGAAACCAGACTTGCGAGTTTCTAAATTTCGTATTTTTGGAGAAAGGCTTTGAATTAGATACATTACTATAAAGGCACCATGTGGTTCTATTAAATTGACATTTTTTTCTCCAGTCCTAAATAGGAAAGGAGACAGTTTTTCCTTTTTCTTCCCTACTATTCTTTCTTTTGGATGCTGGTCCAGAGTTCATGAATTCCCCAGTCTCTGGGGCTTCTTACTGTGCCTCCTGGCCTTGTGGGTGCTTACATATGTCACAGTGTTCTCTTCTCCAAAGCCCTCCTTTGGGCAGCTGTATATATTAAAGGTTCCCTTCTTGGTTTTTGTTTTTTACTTTAACACGAATCAAATCATATACAAGATTATCAGAGGAAGAAAAGGGAGAGTTGGAGGGGGACTAATATATGAGAACACAGATTTTTTTTTTAAATGTGTAAATGAACACAGAATCATTGTTTATATTTATTGAAACACTGATATATCAGTATATGTGCATGCTATGTGTTAATCAAATTAAGGTCATTAGCACACTTATTACTTAAAATATATTTTCTTTTATTTGTTCGGAATATTCGTAAATTTTTGACCTACATGTCTGGCAATATACAATTCAATGTTGTCATTCATCACTACCTGATTGCCTGATTACAAGTTACTCCTCCACATCTCAGCTTCTGTAGTCATTAGCTATCCTCTCTCTATCTTTCCACAACACTTTCCTGCCTCTTAAATATTCAGACTTTCGACTTCTACTACATCCATTGTTTTAGCTCTCATGTACGAATGAGGACGTCTTATGTTTGTTATACTATGTCTGGCTTAATATACTTAACATAAACATCCTCAATTCCATTGCTAGTGCCACAAATTACAGGAGATAAGGGAATTTTTAATGGAAAACTAGGTTCTCCTGTGAATATGTACCATTTTTTTTCCCCCTGACAATTATGTTGACTGTTCTACTTGGCTTCTCTGAGGAGTTCTGGAATGGGGATATGTCATCTTTCTTACTGTGTTTTGTCATTCTTTGGATTAGTAGCAGTTGTAGAGCTGCCTGATCATATGGTTGCTGTAGTTCCAGTGTTTTGAGGAATGTCTATAATGGTTTTCATAATGACTGTAATAATTTACATTTCTACTTAAAAACTACTTTTTAAAAAGGAACTAAATTAGGATAATAAACATAACAGAATTTTTATGAAGTTGGGTATCTGGAAAGATAACTTATGTGTGGATGAGAGTTATATTAATTCTTTTTGAATTTGCAGAGAACATACCTATTTCACTGAATGTCTTTGATAATTCACTTTTGGCAACCACTGAAATGAATGTTCTACCCACACAGTAACATGAGGGAGGAAACACAATGGAGAAATACGGATCTCATAAGATCACTATGAATACTAGCAACAGATGCAGAAGGCTTTGAGGATTTTCTATAAAAAAAAAAAAGATTTTTTTTTTCATCCACAAAAGCAGACTTTTACTACATCTCTAAAGGAATATTTTAAATACTAGAATTTTTAGGAAACTTGACAGGTGGTCTGTCTTGAGAATCCAAATTTTGGCTAAGATTACTTCCATAAAGCAATGATTTTACCCATCTGATTTGTAAAGAGAAAAAAAAATAACAATCTAGATTACTGATAACACGATTACTACATAGAAAAAAAAATCATCCTGCTTTTTCCCCTTTAAACAGCAAATGCTTGCACCTAAGTTAGTTTTTAAAAGTTGCTTGCAGTCCTCTTTCTCCTTTGGTCCTGGCATTTTAGCTTTGGAAGGTGACCTCTGGTACAATGCTCACCATTTACTGCAGAAAAAAAATGGACCCTCTTTTTGCTTAGTGAATTTTTTTCATATCTTCCTATTTTCAGGAACTGTAGATAACTGACAATTGCACATCACGCTGTCCCTGTATTCTTTTAAATAAAGACTGTACTCTCAGACCCCTTACTCCAATAAGAATTTCCTGTGTTGTTTTTTGTAGACCTTTAGTAGTGTTCTTCCACTTGCATGAAGCAAAGTTATATTTTATGTTTTAGTTTTTTAAGATTTTCTGGCTTTGCTGTTACATCCTTACACAAGTCCTTCTCTCTTGGTGAAATCCACTATGACACTTTCTAGCTCTATGAGTTTCTTCGATTACACAAACTAAGCCTTGGCATTCTTGACCTAGCTGGTCAAACACAGAGTTTCTTGCTCTGTATCTTAGATATTGCAGCCTTTCTTTCTTTAAAAAAAAACTTAATGTTTTTATAAATAAGGATTTATTTTTTTGGCATGTGTGTTTATGTACATTTGGATATATGGGTTAGACAGCATATGTGTAGAGGTTAGGGAAAATTTGGAGGAATACATTCTGTCCTTTAACCATGAAATTTAGGGGACTGAACACAGGTCTTCAGGTTTTGTAATGGTACATTGACACACTGATCCACTGTATAAGCCTTCTTTACCATCTTACAATGCCACCCTAGTTATTCACTCAGCAAATTCTGAAAACTCAAGATTGTGTTGTTAACATTAGAGAATAAAAGACACAGTGTATACCCTTGTTCCACTTATCCTACTGCTGAACAGATGTACAGAGATTTAAAAATATTCATGTATATTCGAAAGAAATAATGAATATGAACTTCCAGAAAACAATGTATTCCGGGAAAGAAAACAGTGAAGATTTGAGAGGTCAATAATATGAAGGCTAGAGAAGGGTGTGTGTGGTAGTCAGGGAAGATTTGACATCTAAATAGAATAAGAAGTGATATAGGAATACATCTTGCTGACAAGAGAGGGGAGTGTTTAAGGGACTAGTCAGAACAAAATGCAGAAACTAAAAGCCTGAAAGGAAAAGAGACAAAGGATAAAAGGCAAAGAGGAACCACTGCCTCAAAAATATCATCTTTACTATAACTGGAATGATACAGCATTAGAGGAGAGGATAGAAAGGTCTCCTATTTTCAAGGTACTGTCATTTTAATAATTATTAATGGTTAGATAATGATTTTTAATTAGAGTCCTTAAATTATCTCTCTTAATGAGTATTCAATGACTTTTGGGAGATATGTTCCACATTTTTATTTCCAACAGAGAACAGCACAGTGTGATGCTCATTTTCATCCTCAATAAATGACTGTCAGAAAGCAGACAAAAATGTATACACTATCCCAGAGAGCTTATTGCTTTGGGTAGTGGCGGACAGCGCCATGGCATTTTTAGCCCATACCCAAGCATCTCTCAGCAAGCCAGCTGTAGCAAATGAGCTAGTTTCCAGTAAGTTACTTTTCCTTTTCAGAGATACATTTTTTTTTTTTATTTAAAGGAACATGTTACCACACTATAAAGCAGTTATATAGGGGACTAGTTTATGTGCATGGGTGTTTCCTGTGAATGTATGTCTGTGCACCTCATGAGCACATATGGTTCTAGGAGGCCCAGAAAAGGGCACAGATTTCCAGGAGCCAGAGTTAACAGACTGTTGTGAGCTTTCATGTGGGTGCTGAATATGGAACCCAGGTTCTTTGGAACACTCTTAATTATCTAGTGATCTCTCTTCAGCTCCAAGACTGGACATACATACATACATACATACATACATACATACATACATACATACTATTTTATATAAAATTTATATTTATTTACATTCAATGCTTCTTTTTACAGTCCAGCCATTATGCTCTTCCCTGTCTGTCCTCTGACAATCCTTCATCCCATTCCTCCTCTCTCATCTCCAACCACCCCTATACCACACCAGACCTCACCATCCTGGGGCTTAAAGTCTCACGAGGGTTAGATGTGGCTTCTCTCACTGAGGCCTGTAAATTACTCTTTAAAAAAACTAGATGTAAAAAACAATAATAAATTCCTTTTTTTCAGCCTCTATATAGTAGCTTGTTGAGCAACTACTTAATAAAGAGATAAATGTATCACTGCACAAGAGAGAACATGAAGTGTAAGCTAGACATGGGCATCTGATGTGAGCATAGAACACAGCTGGTTAAAACATGAGTTTGAAATATGAGTAGTACATTCATTATCCCACTGAGAAATAGAAATCATGCACTCTTTCTGCTGAAACAGTCAGCTGTACAATTCATAGAGGCATTTCTATAGACTCTAAGACAAATGTCTAGGTAAGCGTCTCACATTTCTTTAAAAGTAAAACTAATTCTTTTGTCATCTTTTAATAAAAATTATGTCCTCATGAATTCAATTTTTATAAAAGCATATTTTAAGAGAAAATTTTAGTATGTATATCCAATATTTTAGTTCATTTTTCATACATTGTAGTTGAAGCAAATGATGTTAATAGTTTTTAAGCAACATTTTAGAGGTATATCACTTTATATGTTAATAAGGCCATTGGAAGTGTTTTCCATTAACATTGCATCAGGCATTTAAACCATACCAAGACCAACTGTGAGCATGTAAATTGCTGAACCTTTTCAGTGCAGTTTACCACCTTTTGTCATCATTATTGTAATGTCATAGTGAAGATTATATTATTATTTTACTGTTATCATTTTACCTCCAAATCCTCACACAACACACATGCAGGCACAAATACACACATGTGAATACACACACACACATATATATGCACACTTACATGAATGTACACACACATGCATGCACACACACATACATGTACATGTATGCATTCACACATATTCATAATCTCAAAAGAATTAGTGGGAATTTACTAACCATGTATACCCTAAATATGAAAAGTGAAGTTTAGAGAGTAATCTCTGGAAATTATTATTTAGCAGGTAACACAGAGTATAAGAAATTTTTATTTAAGAATACTTGATTTTTAATAAATCTTTGTGGTCTTTTTCTATGCTTTCCCTGTCCATATTACTTCTCACAGATAAAATATTTCATTAACTGTTAAAATCATTGCTGAGCATGTATTGAGTGCACATTTAGTGCAGGGGGCATTAATTGTGAGAAGAGACATTTTGACAAACCATTACAAAATAGTTTAAGCATAATTAATATAGTTATGCTACTCAAAAATTTTCATATAACTGTCCATTATAGTCATTGTGAAGTCCCTTAGAATCTCCAAGGGATATCTGCTGTCAGAGAATTCCATCTGTTCTATTGGGACTCAGATGAACGCTTATATTTTTACTTAGCCCTTTGTGTTAATTTCATCATGTTCTGCATATTTAAAATAATACTCAGTGGATGTGGAAATTCTGTTGTCATGATTCCTAGTGATGGAGGACTCAGTAAAAACAATCAAAGTAAACCAAACCAAACCAAACTAAACCAAACCAAACCAAACCAAACCAAAAATTCCAGTTTGCAGAACAGAAGTACAGTAAAAACACAGATGTGGGTACCAAGTGGCCTTGAAGGATCCTACTAGATATACCTGAGTATAGCTTTGTAGTTAGTTTAGAGGTTTTTGCCAAGATTGTTATAATAAAATTAGAGTATCTATGTAAGTTGTTTATTGAAATTTGATGTGTACTAAAACCACCAAAAATATTTATTACTAGACAGGTAACATATACAATGGGAATTCACATAATAATATTTTATTATTTTATTTTATGTGTATGGATATTTTGTCTGCATATATGTCTGTGTATCACTTGTGTGTCTGGCAGTTGTAGAAGCCAGAAAAAGGTGTGAGACACCATGGAACTGGAGTCACATATGCTTGTAAACCACTGTGTAGGTGGTGCTAGGAACTGAACCCAAGTACCTTGGATCTGTAGCAACAGGTCTCAACTGCTGAACTTTTTTCTTCAGCTCCCAAATAGTTCTGTAAATGCTGGAATATTTAATTAAAAATTTGAGGACTCAGCAAATACACTGTAACATAGAAAGAGGAAGCCTATTGAAGGGTTACTCACAGAGTAACCTGTTTTGCATTTTTGAAAGACACCCCCCCCCCCAACTTACAAACTGAATCATGCATAGCACAGAAAGAGGCATGAAGAGGTTGTTGGTTAATGTCAGAATCTTTGACTCGTATGGCATCACTATGATGTGCAAATTAAATGTTGGCAAATCAGATCAGTATGAAGTCATCAGAAGAGGCCTGTATCCACTTAATGAGAGAGGGCATTTCTTTGAATTCTGACTTTGTGCTTTGGTTTTCATTTTATAATATACCACTTCCAATATTTATATGGTTTGTGTAATTCACCTAGAGAGTTGGACTTTCCATTTCCAAATCTTAGGTAATAATTTAAGATAAATATATATGGACTTTCATCTTATAGTAGACTGACTTTTAATCATTCTGCTCAATTTATTTTTTTAAATTTTATGACTTTACAAATAATCAGATTGGCAGGTATTCAAAATTATAGTTAAAACATGAGCTAATATGTACAAACTTCTCAATTAAAATTTACTCCAATTATATTTTCTCAAAATTTGATATTATATATATACATATATATAAATCTATTTTTTCTTTTTTCTCTTTTTAATTAGATTTTTTTATTTATATTTCAAATTTCATTTGAAATATAAATATCATATATATATCAGAACTAAATGATAGGTATCAATTCTTGGATTTATAATTTTTGCTTTTTGTTGTTTAAATGCTCACTTGTTTTGTTTAAAGGAAATGGACTCCTTGTTGTAATTATACATATTTGATTATCACATTTGTTTAAAAGAATATATATTTAGTTCATGGGATGTCAATAAAGATATCAATTATTCGGAGTCTTCTCCATTTGAGATTTATCTATTCCTGCTGTTCAATTGCTTTGATTTTTATAGAACATCTGAATTTATAATTTGGGATAAATATTTGTGTCATTTTAATAAACTTATGTCTTTTCTTTAAACTTCTCTAGGCATACATTTAATAAAGACAATATATGACAAATTCACATTTGACACTATCTAAAGTGGACAAAATTCTCTTCTTTTGGGGGGAATTGTTTTGTTCTGTTTTCAACACAGGCTCTCACTTTATAAATCTGTCTGTCCTGAAAATCACTTGTAGACCAGTCTGGCCCAGAACTCATACATGATCTACCTGCTTCTATATTCTGCTGACACTATACCTGGCTTTGAGAAAATTTGAAAATCTATCCCATTAAAATCAGGAATGAGAAAGGGTAGCCATTGTTCTTATTCCTCTTAGTATAATAGTTGAAGCATTAGCTAAATCAATGAAACAAAAGAAGAGAAATAAAGGATACAATACCAAAAAAAAAAATAGAAGTAAAAAATTATCTCTATTTGCAGATGATTGAGATTATATGATATAGTTCTCTTTCATATATATAATATATGACACATATATAACATATGAGACATCCCAGAAACTCCACTGTGAAACTAGAAATGATCAACATTTTCAGCAAAGTGGCAGAATAAAAATACAACTTTCAAATATTGAAAGCCTTTTGCATACCAATCAACAAATATACAATGAAAGAGATTAAGAAACAATCCTATTCACATTAGCATCAAGACTATTTCAAAATAAACCTAACCAAGCAGTTCAACCTTATAAAAAAAAACCCTAAAATTTGGTAATGCAAAATTCTTTGGGGGCCTTTTTATCATTTCCAAATTAGTGTAGTGGTTACTGTTTTCAATTTATAATGTACAAACTTTTCAAGGAGAAAACATATGCAGCAATGAAATAAAATACACAAGTCCTTTGAGGGACATCTTCAAGATCCAACATACAATTTCCAAAGAATGCCAAGGTACAATTCACATAATGGATACAATTTTTACTGGTTCACACCAATGATAATTTATGATGACTGCCAATACAGTTGTAAAATTTGGAAAAAATAGGGTTATTTGAAGGTCTATCCTTTTCAATAATTGTAGGGCTAGACTGAATATCCAAAATCACAAAATACTACCCAAATCCACAAATGTCCAGAAATTTACCTATCTGACTGACTCTGTCTTATCATCAAATCTTTGACTCAGCACAGTTATTTGATTGTTTCTGTCCTGAAGCAATTTGCTTAAGACTCAATGCATTAGACCTTAATGAGCTTACTTTTACAATCACTAAAGATGCTCTCTTCCCTTGAGCTAATTACATAATTGATTATTTGAGAAAAACAGGGATTTTAAGATTAATTATATTTTTACTCAGAGTAATTTTCTTGTTGTCATTTCTTCTGCACACCAGTGTCTCATAAAGTATACACTCCACACCCAAATTTCATTACTAACATTTGTCATTTCTAATTTTAATTGCCATTAGCACTGAATGTTTCCCATGAAATAAGGATAGTTAATCTTTATGAATATATTTCGTCCCTTAACCTAAAAGTAGTTACAGATTAATTATATTATCTTTTATTTCCTGATCATATTGCTGACTGTCTCCATTTTGAAGACACTTAACAGTTTTACCCTGTTCTGATATCTTTATAGACACCTCTAGTTTTATTTTAAATTAACACCACCATTCTTGCTCCCAGGATTTTCTTACCATAAAGCAACCAGCACCTTCACTGCCTCGATAAAAAAGATGCTTCTTACTTTGAGCTAGTATAATACTGAAGGATATTAAATAGTTTTATTTTATGTTTAATTTATTTTCCTCATTTGCATAATTCTAAAGTACCATATGAATTCTATTTATTTTCAAAGAAATACACTTTCACAACAGAAAACTCCTTGACAAGGTCATCTGAAGTTCAAATCAACATGGTCTGTGGTTTATGTTGTACCCAGGGGTCATGTTGATGTGTGTGATCTGTATTGCTATGGAAGGACCATGCTTGATCTGTAGACCAAGTTTAGGTCCATGGTCTATGTTAAGGTTTGTGTCTAGAGAGGTAGCTGGAGAAGATGTAGATGTATATTGTCCATTCTGCTATTGTTTTGGGCAAGAAAGCTTCTTTTGCATTGGTATTGATGATTGTAGACTTACAGTTGAGAATGATGATAAGAAGAGTTCTCTGACAGCCTTTTCTCAAAGACCCTCAACATGAAATAGTCTAGTCAGAACACCAATGCAGTGTCCTTGAAAATTGTGACAGCAGTGAATGTTCATTTTGGTGTGTTCTTGGATTTGGTTTGCAAGGATTTTATTGAGTATTTTTGCATCAATGTTCATAAGGGAAATTGGTCTGAAATTCTATTTCTTTGTGTGGTTTGGGTATTTACGTAACTGTGGCTTCATAGACCAAATTGGGTAGTGTTCCTTCTGTTTCTGTTTCGAGCAATAGTTTGAAGAGTATGGGTATTAGGTCTTCTTTGAAGGTCTGATAGAATTCTGTACTTAACCCATCTGGTCCTGGGAAGTTTTTGTTTGTTTGTTTGTTTTTTGTTTTTTTGGTTGGGAGACTTTTAATGACTGCTTCCATTTCTTTAGAGGTTATGGGATTGTTTAGATGGTTTATCTGATCCTAATTTAACTTTGGTACCTAGTATGTGTAGCCACCTGCGGCCACACAAAATGGGTTCCTGAGTGGGAGGCTGGGGCTGTAATGGAGGAAAAAGCGAGAGAAGATAGGAGACCAAGAAAGATTCCGATCAAGGTCCAATGTTTACTAAGAGTCTGTGCTTATAAAGGGGGAAGACCCATCCCCTGCCAGGCCAGGCTTCTTGATGCTTTCTTGCCAAGTTGTTAGCACTTAGTTTGCTAGAGCTGTTAGCATTAGGTCACCAATTCCACAGGTTGTCAGCTATCCCAGGAATATCTCAGGAAGACAGGTTCAACATGTCTGCAGGTAGAGCAGCTCAGGTGACAGAACAATAGAAGCATCTAGGTCAGAAGACTCCACCCTAGGTGGTCTCATTCACATGGCCGAAAAGGTCTGAGTCAGCCTGCTCAAGGCTGGGGGAGGCTACAGTATGTGTCTAGAAAATTGTCCATTTTATACAGTGGATTAGCTAATCTGTTTGATGTTTGTTACTAGAAAAGTCTGAATTTAACTTCTTTCAGCAGACATGAATTTCCTACAGTTCTTCATTTAAGGGTGGGCCTTGTGTAATTTACCCAATCAGCTTTGTCATATCAACTGGTTTTGTCCTTGTGAATATGTTGTTAATGTGACCATATTTTTGACATTTCATAATGTAATTTGCCTATCATTTATAGAAGATGCTATCACACAACAAACATCCTGGTCCTTCAGTCCTCAGAAACTTTCTTTCCCCTCTGACACCATGTTCTCTGCCCTTTAGTTTATGTGAAGATACACTAATTAGCATTTACTCTCCCACAGTAAATGTTCTTTATATCTTTGCCCACAAAGGTCTTCATCTAGTACAAACAAGTTTCTTTAATAAATACTGAGGGTTCCATTTATAGTGGGTAGGTCACAGCATTTAGAATGTAGTCTGCCACTATGTTGCATTAGGAAAATGGTAGTCCTATACAGTTCATGATCAGTCAACAATAGCTAGGTTTATAGAGCAAGGCATGAACTCCTTCCTAAGAATGAGTAACTCCAGTATTGGAAATCCCTACATTTATGTTCCATTATTTGGACCTTTGGGCATTTCTTGCCATGTTTGTCATTATTGCTTTTTGCAAGAATAATAATGAATAGGGATATTCATTGCTTTTCCACTTTTGTTGAGTATAGGCTTTTGTAGTAGAATCTGATGATTTTTTTGAATTTCCTTAGTTTCTATTGTTATGTTTCCCTTTTCATTTCTGACTTTGTTAGTTTGCATACTGTCTCTCTCCCCTCTGGTTGGTTAGTCCGGCTAATGGTTTATCTATCTTGTTGATTTTCCCAAAGAACCAGCTCCTAGTTTTGTTGATTCTTTGTATAGTTCTTTTTGTTTCTATTTGGTTAATTTCAGTCAAGTTAGATTATCTCCTGCCATCTACTCCTCTTGGCGTATTTACTTCTTTTTGATCTAGAACTTTCAGCTGTGCTGTCACACTGTTAGTGTCAGCTCTCTCCAGTTTCTTTGTGGAAGCACTCAGAGCTATGAGTTTTCCTGTTAGCTTTTCTTCATTGGAAACTTGTATTTCCTAATATTATAAAAGCCGTTTTCAGAGTGGAGATTTTCAGGTCAGTTCTATCCACAGTCCTCCAAAGTATATGATGCTTTCAGCAGTAGGCACTTGGGTTCACATTCTGGAAGGGCAACAAGAACAATGGCAATAGCCTATATTGTCTCTACAAGTCCATGACCAAAAACTGGAAGTGAAGATTCCCATTACTGGCAAAGGGGTTTATATTTCATAGTCTGTGACTCTTGAGTAACCATTATCACCAGAAATAAATTTTAACTACGAATATATGCACACATATACACTTTTACTAACTATAAATGTATTTTGAATAAACATAAAACATGTTTTCCTGTGGCCTTTTCAAACATCCTTAGGGCTATTTATCCTCTTTTCCTACTTTACTCTCTCTTTCATCCTCTTCATCACCCTCTGTATTGACTTCCCTCACACATTTCCAGTTGAACTTCAGCCACTATTATTTCGTATTTCCTCCTTCATGGCATCTGTGTCCTATTATTTATTATTATGTGAGGAAATAGGATAATATGCATTTAAAATTAACAAATAAAATTCAACTTACAACTAATATTTAAATTATATGTAAAACATTTAGCAGATCAAGATACATTTCATAAATTTAAAAGTCCATTCTATATGCAAGAAGAAACAGCAAATAACTTGTCACATTATGCTAAGACTGTTTTACAAATAAAAATTCAGTCATATCAACCCCCATTCTCTTTGTGGTGATAGTTAAGGAGAGAAATGAGGGCTTGTGACACAGTAGACCAGTGCTCTACCATTTTACAACACAGCATCGGACAGGTATCTCTGATATTTTCTTTTCAGTTATCTAGTTTGGTAGCATTAAAGTCAGTCTGGCTTCGCTGTCTAGATTAACATTGAAATTCTGTACATGAGTGATGTATCTACTCAAATTTATACATAGTTCTAATTAGATTATCACATTACTTTTGTAGTTTCTGTTCTTGCCAGAATAGAATATGTGCTGTATCCCCTTTTCACTGAGATAGTTTCTCTTTTATAATTTATAATTGTCATTTAAAATAATTGTTTAGTTTTATTTCCCTATAGAAAATAATTAAGTCAAACTTATACAGAATATGAATAAAATCATAAGACTATTTTCAAATTCAAGTGGTATATTTTTATAAATCATTTGAGCTTAAGTCTTCTTCACAGAAAGTCTTCAATATGAAATGTAGCTTTATAAAATATAACTCTAAAAACACTAAACTTGACACACACACACACACACACACACACACACACACACACACAGTACCTGGTCCAAATACATGCTGACACTGTGCTTGCTGCAACGGTCTCTATGAGTTCATATGGCTTTTGCTCATACTGATTTAGAGGGCTTTATTTTCTTTATGTCTTTGATACCTTGTGGCTTGTAGTTTACCCATATTCCTGAGAGTGTGAATGACTGCGTCCCTGATTTTGTGCATTCTCTTGAGCTCTTTTCCTTTTCCTAAGAGTCAATTTCTTTCATCCAACTTCAGTGTGATAATTTTTATTTCATCTTATATTTTCTTATATTTTTAAAAATGAATAAAAGTTAATGAGTGCCGGGTGTGGTGGCGCACGCCTTTAATCCCAGCACTCGGGAGGCAGAGGCAGGTGGATTTCTGAGTTTGAGGCCAGCCTGG
>NC_034606.1:14075142-14097600 GCF_900095145.1 Mus pahari | reverse complement strand
AAAAAAGTTAATGAGTGAATGAGTCAATCAGTCATAACTAGCCACTAGGGAAAGACTAACAATTAACTGTCATTATGCCTATTGGGAGATGGCAAATCAGTAGAGTGAAATTGGGATTGTCAAACATTAAAGCAGATCTGATGTTCAGGAATAGTAAGACCACCAAACAATGTCCATTTTGTTTTTTCAATTTGGTTACAGTTTGGTATTTTGATTTTTGTTTGTTTCTTTGTTCGTTTTGTTTTGGGGATGTGGATTTATTTTATTTTGTAGATTTTGTGGGGTTTGTTGTATTTGGCTTTTGTTGTTTGTTTGCATTTTTTTTTTGAGAAAGAATTTAAAGTTGGGTATGTAAGGAGGAAGAAGAACTTGGGAGAGGGTAGAATATGATAAGAACTTGGGAGAGGGTAGAATATGATAAGAATATATTTAAATTTAAAAATCTTTTTAGATAATAAAATATAATTAAGAATATAAATGGAATGTATCTGTATATAATTTAGACAATTTAATATGTATAAATGAAATAGCTATACATTGAACGCTACATATATTATTCTCGTTAAATAATTTTAGCAATTGGTTTGGATTCTTGTCCTGAGCCACAAACCCCAAGCAGTGGAATTAAAGTTGGAGACAGATACATGGTTGGTGATGTGGTGTCATTCCAGTGTGACCAAGGCTATTCTCTTCAGGTAAGTCAGTTTTAAAACCAGTGTGTTATCAAGACTCTATAATCTCATTATTCTGTAGGATATTTAAACAAAATAGTAATTAATAATCTACAGGTTTAGGCATAATCTTGATTCACAACTTCTCTGGTTCTAAACTAAATAATGTTCAACTCTCTCTCTCTCTCTTTCTCTCTCTCTCTCTCTCTCTCTCTCTCTCTATATATATATATATATATATATATATATATATATATATATATATATATACATACATACATACATATATTAGACATTGTTAGAATGAATGGTTAGTTTGGGTTGGAAGTAAGAAGTTATCTGAGCTGATAAATCTGATTCAATATTTAATTGACTTTTAAAATTACATCCAGAATTATGGTAGCTGACTGCCTGAATATTTAGAATTTTTAAACAAGTCCATAAAATTTTGAAAAATTAGTGAAAATCTAAAAATTTAACTTGCAAAACAACTGCATTTACATTGCATAATCTGATACTTATTTTAAAAGTATTTTTTCAGAAGTATCATGTAGATGATTTCCTCAAAATCTCCATAATATTTAGCCCATTGTGAAATTAAATTTTAAAAATTAAAGGAGATATTTAATTTTACATTCTTCACAATCAAATTTGATAGAGAGTAAAGACTTAATTACTATTTCTTAATAAAACTACATGAAAAATTTTAGTCTCCTAAATTCAATAAGAATATTATAGATTTTATTAATAAAAATATAATATAGTTTAAACATTAAAACATTTTTATACATTTTAATTTCAGTCATAGATTACCGTTGCTTGATTAGTCAAAATAAAAGTTTTATAACCTTAGTGGCATTTATTATTTTTATACTGCCTTATTAACTATTAATAAAATGCAATGTATTTAAAAATATTTCTATACAATAATTTTGTGACAATTCTTTATGTGTCTCAGTTTGCGTATTCTAACAAAGTATTATAAAGCAATACATGGTATTTTGTTAACTTGACAGATCGATCATCCTCGGATAGGAAAATATTAAAACCATAATTCTATACTTAAACATGATCAATTTCTATCAAGACTCTGCAGTTTTAATTTCAATTTTTTTCCAAGTATGTAAAATTACCTCTCTTAAGTAATATTAAAGCTCATATATGTAGTATGACATGAAATAGTATGAGTGTCTATATGTATTGTCATGTATATACTATACTAAACTGTCAGTATGCTAAGTTCATCCAGTCTTTTATAAGTGTGTATTGAGCTGTACTGCCTTTATGTAGGGTCATTCTCATATCACATGTATGCCTGGACCTGTAAGGAGATGGAATTATCCAATCCCCATTTGTTTGGGTAAGTTCAAAGATAGAAGATTTTATATACTTTATCAAATTTAAGAGAATTTATATACTTTATAATCCATGTTCTAACATATTTCTGTGTTTTTATGATGCATTTCATGTAAATGTTACTTTACTATCTACAATTAACTTTTCATGATTTAATATTTTACAACTTTTAACCTAAAATGCAAAACAGTGGGTGAAAAATATATAGATATTAATACAATATATTTTTTTTATTCATATGCCATTTCTTTTTTTTTTTTTTTTTTTTTTTGGTTTTTCGAGACAGGGTTTCTCTGTGTAGCCTTGGCTGTCCTGGAACTCACTTTGTAGACCAGGCTGGCCTCGAACTCAGAAATTCGCCTGCCTTTGCCTCCTGAGTGCTGGGATTAAAGGCGTGCACCACCACGCCCAGCTTCATATGCCATTTCTTACTATGCATAGTAATAAGAAATATCTCAGAGTAATAAGTGAATATCCTACTGATACCTATGAATTCAGGGTAAAAACAAACAGTAATACTTAAATAAAATTAAGGTAGATTACACTTTTTTTTTTTTTTTTTTTTTTTTTTTTTGCTTTTTCAAGACAGGGTTTCTCTGTGTATTCCTGTATACCAGGCTGTATACCAGGCTGGCTTCAAATTCTGTGTATTCCTGTATACCAGGCTGTATACCAGGCTGGCTTCAAACTCAGAAATCTTCCTGCCTCTGCCTCCCAAGTGCTGGAATTAAGGCATGTGTCACCACTGCCTGGCTACACTTCATTTTATATATTGATATTATATACAACCACATAGGATACTTATCAGACTTTGAGGTCCAACATTAGTGTATTCAAATTTTAGCTCAATATAAAATAGCTTCTTTTGAGTTTCTCTTTGGTCATCTGCTGTATGAGATAACAATGATTGCCTCAAAGGTTTATTTTAACATTATTGGACAGAATGTGTTTAAAGAGTTTAGATCTGAATGTGGGCCTCACACACTTGGTGGTAGCTATTGAAGTAAAATACAAGTTAAAGGTTCCAAATTAATGTATGGGCTCCCTTTAAAACGTTAAGAAACATGATGATAGGATATTTATTGACTATCAAAAATGTATCATATAGAAATATATATAAGAAAGTGTAAAACAATTCACAGTATGATCATATCTTCATCATAAATAAATAAACAATCATGGAAAGAAAGAAAAACATGAATTAAAATAATGATCTGAAGGTGGAAGATTAAAGGCAGTTTTCTTTATTTTTAAATTTTGTTACATATTTTACATACTTTATATAATAAAGTGCATTATATATAGCAGAAAATTAACTAAAAATGTTAGAAACAAAAAGGTGACAAGAAATAGAAGTACAGTGAGTAATGTTTGGTTAACTTTATTTTTTACTCTGCTAAAATGATCTGTCGAATGCAATTTCAAGGAGAGAAGGCTTATTTGGTTTACACTTGCAAGATACAGTTCACCATGATGGCGAAGTCAGTGGAGGATTATGAGGCATCTGGTCATGTCCCATTACTGTCCAAAAGCAGAGATGCTCACTTAGCTGTTCCTTTTTATGTACTTCAGAACCTCAGCCCCCAAAATAATGTTATCATCAATAATTTAGAGTAGATCTTCTCAGTTCAAATAGTCAAGTTTAGTAGTACTTTCCAGAAAGGCTGAGAGGTTAGCCTAAACAGATATTACTTAAGTGATTCTAGTCTCCTTAGAGTTGACAGTATTAAGTATCACAAGCTGCTTGAAGACAGATTTATAAATTGAAATGCAGAAAATCTAAGTCCAGACTAAAGCTAATTTAAGATATAATTGATATCCCAAAATAACCTAGTTTCTTTTCTTCTTTCCTTTTTCTTTTTTCTTTTTTTTTAGCTCAACCTTTTTTTTTTTTCAACAGTCCAGTCTTTATCCATACTCCTGTCCACCCTCTGACTTCTGACTGTTTCTCATCCCATACCTCTTCCTCCCCGCCCCTCTTCATTCTCCAAGAGGGCGTCTCCCACCCAACCCGACCCCCCACAAACCTCCCCACCTCCTGGGGCCTCTAGTCTCTTGAGGATTAGGTACACTTTCTTTCACTGAGCCCAGACCAGGCAGTCCTTTGCTGCATATATGGTGGGGGTCTCATATTAGGTGGTGTATGCTGCCAGTGTCTGAGAGATCCTGGGGATTCAGGGTAATTGAGACTGCTGGTCTTCCTATAGGGTCACCGTCCTCCTCAGCTCCTTCCTACTTTTGCCTTATTTAACCCCAGGAGTCCCTGGCTTCTGCCCATTGGTTAGGTGTAAATATCTTCATCTGACTCTTTCAGCTACTTGTTGGGTGTTTTGGAGGGCAATCATGCTAGGCTCCTGTTTGTAAACACACACTATATAGCATTAGTAACTGTGTCACAACTTGGGAGCTTCCCTTGAACTGGATCCCAATTTGGGCTGGTCGCTGGTCTTCCTTTCCCTCAACCTCTTCTCCATTTTTGGCCCTGCATTTCTTTCTGTCAGGAACAATTATGGGTCAGAGCATTTGGATATGTGATGGCAACCCCATTCCTCCACTTGATGTCTTTCTTTCTACTAGAGGTGGACTCTACAAATTTCTTCTCCCCACTGTAGGGCATTTCATCTAAGATCCCTCCTTTTGAGTCCTGAGAGTCTCTCACCTCCCAGGTCTGTGGTACATTCTAGGGAGTCCTCCCACCTCCTACCTCAAGAGGTTGCCTGCTTCCATTCATTCTGCTGGCCCTCAGGGCTTCAGTCTTGATTCCTGCTCCGCACCCCAATACCTGATCATGTTTCCCATTTCTCCTCCCTGTCCCCTTTCCCACCCAGATCCCTCCCTCCTTCTGCCCTAGTTTGATTGATAAAATCATTCTTTTTATAGCTTACTAATTATCAGACTTGTGATATACATTTTTTTAAACGGAATGGTGAATAAACTTTAATAGTTTGTGTTAAAGATTGATTTGATGTCATGATTAGTGGACTGATAATTTAGAGAGAAAAATGTTTTTAGAGCTTAATTGTAATACACATTTGAAAGAAAAATTTATAAGGTTGTTGAATCTCTATGCATACATAAATCAAGAGAGAATATATATGTCAGTGTATATGTGTCAGACTAACTTCTAATACCACACATAGATAAAATATTTTATGGATCTGTATTTATGAAAGGCAACCTAAAGTTTGAATATATAGCTCTTGCCTATCTTAAAAAGAAATTACAAGCAAGTGTTTAGGAAATAGTCATAAAATTTAACATCATATCCAACAATTAACTGTCTTGTATTTATATGTCATCTAAATTTGTATGTCGCCTAAATATGCTAAATTTGCCTTTACAACAAGGAATATTTTCTAAGATGAAAATATACCTCAATATACATAAAATAATTCCATCTACTTTACAGACAAAATTAAATGAGCAAATTTCCATTTTACAATGGTCTCTTAGATTGCCAAGAGTAAAGCCACCCCTTAGGGATTTCAAAATAAGCATATTTGTTATCGCTGCCCAATTTTTCAAATGCCTGTGTTTTACTGTGTTTGTTCATACTTCGTGATCCTTTGTCCTGATCCTTTTAGAATAAAATGAAACCAACAGTTTCTTAAAATTCTTCATTGAGCCTTCTTGCCAACAGGGAAGAAAGGTTGTGGAAGAGTGTCTTCCTCTAACACGGCATGGAGAGCTGACCCAGTCGGCTTTATTTTAGTTTAAATTGAATCACCTTTGGAATGACTAGACAATGTACTTAAGAAAGAAAAATAAGCTGCATGATTTCTTGCCACTGCTGAAAATGACTTGTCCTTTTCTTAAGTGTACTTATTGTGAGCAAACTGGTACTTGCTAAGCAGTAATTGACTTAAGCTGCACCCTGTTTGTTTCTGAGTTATTATGCCTTTTGTGCTGTTTTCGAAACATGAGTTATAAATCAATGAGCATATGCTGAAGGAATTGGGCCTATATTTAATTTTCTCAAATGGTATCACCTTAGATACCTTTTGAAGAGTTAAAGTGATTTTGATACTTTTTAAATACAAAGATATATTTCATAATTCTGCTTTCCATGAGAACTCTATTGTTTTGCAGCTCAGTGTGGAGGTGCAATGTCAGACTTCAGTGGTGTGATACTCAGTCCTGGTTTTCCTGGAAACTACCCTAGCAGTTTAGATTGCACATGGACAATAAAGCTGCCTATTGGCTTTGGTATGTATAAGTATATGGAAGACATTTCACTATTTATCAATGCATTATTAAGAAGATGCATATAGGTCCAATATGAGTATATGTTTACAGGTTAATATTTCATTATGAGTACATGAAATAATGTATATCGAGGAATATAATTTGAGTAATATTTGCCTCAGTAAAATATATTTTACTATCAAAAATAAGACCGCTATGAACATAGTGGAACATGTGCCCAGGTGGCATTATGTGGCAACTTTTGGGTATATTCCCAAAAGTGGTATACTTGGGTCTTCAGGTAGATCTATTTCCAACTTTCTGAGGAATCTCCGAATTGATTTCCAGAGTGGTTCTACCAGTTTGCAATCCCACCAGCAATGGAGGAATGTTCCTCTTTCTCCACATCCTCTCCAACATGTGTTGTCACCTGAGGTTTAGATCTGATTGGTATAAGGTGATCACTAAGGACCTTGAACATTTCTTTAGGTACTTCTCAGCCAATTGAGATTCCTCAGTTGTGAAATCTCGGTTTAGTTCTATACCCCATTTTTTGATTAGGTTGTTTTTTCCCTTTTTCTTTATATGTTTTGGATATTAGCCCAAAGTGGGATTCAGCTCAAGGGGATGTTCCAAGGCCCGACACTATTACTGAGGCTATGGCGTGCTCACAAAAAGAGACCTATCATGACTGCCCTCTGAAAGACCCAACTAGTAGCTGAAAGAGTCAGATGCAGATATTTGCACCCAACCAATAGTCAGTATTGACCCCTGTTATTGAATTAAGGAAGGCTAATAGAAGCTGAGAAGGGTGATCCTGTAGCAGGACCAGCATTCTCAATTAATCTGAACCCCTGAGATCTCTCAAACACTGGACCACTATACAGACAGCATACACCAGCTGATATGAGGCTCCCATCACACATACAGTCGAAGACTTCAGGTCTGTGTTCATTCAGAGATGATGCACCTAACTCTCAAGAGACTGGAGGCTCCAGGGAGTTTAGAGGTCATATGGAGTGGTGGGTGGGGACATCTACATGGAGACAGTGTTGTGGGGAGGAGGTATGGGATATGGAACAGTCAGAGGGTGGGCCAGGGGTGGGGCAAATAAAATATGGAGTGTAAAAAATAAATTAATTAAAAATATATTTTACATGGACTATTTAAAGATGTATGGATGTTTTTGTTTGTCTCTTATTTTAAATGATACACAAATACTAAATGCATGGAATATCATGTTTCAAAGTATGAGTATATTGTGGACTAGGTAAATTAAAATAATGTGTGTTATGTCGTTATGTACAGGACTTTATTTATTTGACTTTTTAATAGTGGAATCAGTTAAAATTTTATTTTCTTAGCAATTTTAACAACATGCTAACATATTATCTCTAATCATCATGTTGAAAAATCATTCTGATAAGCAAGTAGTACACAGATAATCATTTTTGTTTCTGGTAATTATTGAATTTATCACACTATCTTCATAAATAAGTCAGAACTTACATGTACAAATTAGTGTTAAATATCTAACATTTGATTTAATGTTTTTTCAATCTAAGAAAAATGAGCTTGAGAATGTAGTGTGTACTCACTGAAGAATTTTAGCAGAGCTATGAGTTTTGGATAGGCTGAAAACTCACAGTTAAGATCTGTTGTTTTGGTTTTGCTTTCTTTTCTTTTCTGGAAGTCTCATGTAGTTTCAGCTGGCCTTGTACTTACTATACAGCCTAAGAGCCTTGACCTCCTAATCGTGCTGCCTCCATCTCACAAGGACTACAAGCATGTGCTGCCATGTACAAATCTTGAGACTATGTTTTCTGAAATAAATGGAAATGTATCTGTGTAAAAAGATGCAAGTCTGTGTGTTATGTTGCTGTTTATATGTATATGCAGTATGGTAAAATATCAAGTAATATTGTGTTTGCTCTTTTTTCTTTAGGTGTACATCTCCAGTTTGTAAATTTTTCTACAGAAACCATACATGATTACCTGGAAGTACGGAGTGGATCCTCCGAAACTAGTACTGTTATTGGACGGCTTAGTGGTCCGCAAATACCATCTTCTCTGTTTAGCACAACCCATGAAACCAGCTTGTATTTTCATAGTGACTATTCTCAAAACAAACAGGGATTTCATATTGTGTATCAAGGTAAGATGAATTATAATGTATGAGGGTATACTGCCTTTCAGCTTTCTTAAGCCTTGTGTGTATATTCAGCCATGGTAAAACTCCAGGCATGTTTCTACATCGAGAATAAGAAAAACACAGTGGATGATGTTCCTTTCTCAATCCCTGCCAGCTCTGAAGTTACCGATCTTAGTAACATTATCAATAAATTGATGGAGTCCAAAAATGAACTCCAGAAACATGTTGAGTTTGATTTTCTTATCAAGGGCCAGTTTCTTCTAATGCCCTTGGTTAAACACATGGAACTGGAGAACATTTCATTGGAAGAGGTTGCAGAACTAGAATATTTGGAAAAATACACCATTCCCCAGTCAGAGCAGTGCATGTTCCATGATGACTGGATCAGTTCAATTAAAGGGGGAAGAATGGATCCTGCCTGTCTGATTCTAGTGATAAGACTTCTCGGATCCTTTGAAGGAAAGTCATTAAGAACAATTGTGGGACATACAGATATTGTGAAAGATGTGGCTTAGGTCAAAAAAAGACAGTTTGTCCTGCTTACTACAGACTGTCTCGATGGAGCAGACTATTCTCTCATGGGAGTGGATATAGAAAGGACCAAAGTGAAAGCTCTGTACTGCTGCCGAGGGCATGCTGGGAGTGTGGATGCCATAGTAGTCGATAGCTTGGGAACTAAGTTTTGCAGTGGCTCCTGGGATTAGATGCTAAAGATCTGGTCTACAGTCCCTAGAGATGAAGAAGAGGAAATGGAAGAACCCATAAATCGACGACGAAAAAAACAAAAAAAAACAAAAAAACAGAACAATTGGGACTAACAAGAACACCCTTTGTGACCCTCTCTGGCCACACAGAAGCAATTTACTCAGTCCTTTGGATCCTTTGAATATATGCTGAGGAAATCTGCAGTGCATCTTGGAATCACACAGTTAGAGTGTGGGATGTTGAGTCTGGCGGTCTTAAGTCAACTCTGACAGGAAATAAAGTGTTTAATTCTATTTCCTATTCTCCCCTTTGTAAATGTTTGGCATCTGGAAGTACAGACAGCCATATTCAAGTATGGGATCTCCGAACTAAAGATGGTTCTTTGGTGTCGCTGTCCCTCACCTCACATCCAGGCTAGGTAACATCAGTGAAGTGGTCTCGTACCCATGAACAGCAGCTGATCTCGGGCTCGTTAGATAACATTGTGAAGCTATGGGATACAAGAAGTTGTAAGGCTCCTCCCTATGATCTAGCTGCTCATGAAGACAAAGCTCTAAGTGTGGACTCAACAGACACAGGGATACTTCTGAGTGGAGGAACAAACAATAAATTGTATTCCTACAGATATTTCCCTACCACTTCCCAAGCGGGGCTTGAATATGAATGGCTGATAAGAGGGAAAAAAAATCATGCACTTTTATCAAACAATTTTTTTCTCCTGAGAATTCAAAATACAAATAAGAAAAAATTTAAAATTTCAAAATCATAATTGAATTAAGCAAGGGAAAATAATTAAAATATGAATGCTAGACATTGAGAATAGGTTTTTAATTTTAAATGAAACTGAATGTTAAAAAGTTATTATTCATCTTACATTGTAAACAAACTTATTTAGAGATGCAATCATATTGTTTTGTTATATGACCATTAGAATATAAAGCAAGCATATCGATGGAAATATTACATTAGGCCCATGTTCAGTAAAACATTAAATGATTTTTGAACAAGATATTTATCTATCCCCTCTGAGGAAAGGCTATAGATTAAGTTGAGCTTGGACTTAAATCCCAAGTTTCCATATTAAGGTAGGCACAGCCTAAGTCTTCTCCATTTCCTCAGTGGCATACTCATTGTTATGAGTAGTATATTCTATAAAGCACAAGCTCAGGAAATGTACAACTATCTTTAATTTTGAAGAAATTAATTCTTTAAAAATAGATAAATATTTTTTTCTCCTTTGATTCTAGACAACCCAGGGCCATGTGTGTGGTATACTTTGAATGCTTATTTTACATGTATGAGTATTTTGCTTACCCACACATATGTGAACCACCTGAGTGCCTGATGTAGAATATAGCTAGAAGCGGCATTGAATTCCCTGGAACTTATGCTTCCAATGGATGCAGTTCATCATGTATGTGCTCAAATTCGTAATGATACAGCTGCAAATAATTTTAGGAATTCATGAAGTTCATAATTACAAAATGGATTCAACACTGCTTACAAAGCATGTATAAATAGGACAGGAAATGGGGAAGGCTCTGCAATCAATGACAAAGAAATGTGCAATGTTACCTTATACAAGATGAACAAAAGAGTAAGAAAATGCATTTTAGTTAAAAATTCACAATAATCAAAATTTAAATTCAGCAGAGATTTTTCAGGTTGTTCATTTAGAGAAAATATTTTAAAATGCAAAATAGGGAGGATTAGGGTTACATGTATGTAGTTATTTTATTCTATGTACAAGTGGCATAACCAAGAAGCAATTCCATTCTATTTAGAGAATCAGAATATGTTTGATTAAAATTGTTGCTGCAAGAAGAGTTTACATTCATGTTCATAATTTAGATAAATTGCTCCAGCATATAAGGAAGCTGATGCAGTTTTGTGAATTATCATTGTAAATATGAAAATTATTGATATGAAAAGAAACCCTCATTACACTATCTCTGACAGGCCTTAACCATAAACCCAAATTAGTTTTTATACAGTAACTAACCCTGAGCAGTATGCTATTAATTGCTAAGTTACAAATAGCACCCGTTTTTTGGTCTCTCAAATTCAGAGAGGAAAATGCCCTTCTTTTTCATTTTTTTTTTTCTTCCAGCCTATCAGTTGCAAAGCTGTCCTGATCCTCGCCCATTTCGAAATGGGTTTGTAATTGGAAATGATTTTACTGTGGGTCAGACCATTTCGTTTGAATGTTTCCCAGGATACACATTAATTGGCAACTCAGCTCTCACATGTCTTCATGGAGTTAGTCGGAATTGGAACCATCCACTGCCAAGGTGTGAAGGTAAGCTTTTAAACTGAAATTGTCTTTAAGATGGTGCTATATGTTAGAAATTATGACAGGATGCTTTTGTTTTCAACTGAGGGCTTTTTAATAACTAAAAATGGTGAACAAAATCACATATTGAATGCAGATTATATTAATGGCAGCGATATTTTCTATTTACATTTTTATTAAATATTTTCTTCATTTACATTTCAAATGCTATCCCCTTTCCTAGTTTCCCCTCCGAAAATCCCCTATCCCCTCCCCACTCCCCCTGCTCCCCAACCCACCCATTCCTGCTTCCTGGTCCTGGCATTCCCCTATACTGGGGCATAGAATCTTTGCAAGACCAAGGGCCTCTCCTCCCATTGATTGCTGACTTGACCATCTTCTGCTACATATGCAGCTGGAGACACGAGTCCCACCATGTGTTTTCTTTGATTGGTGGTTTAGTCCCAAGGAGCTCTGGGGATATTGGTTACTTCATATTGTTGTTCCTCTTATAGGGCTGCAGACCCCTTCAGCTCCTTGGGTACTTTCTCTAGCTCCTTCATTGGGGACCCTGTGCTCTGTTCAATAGATGACTGTGAGCATCCACTTCTGTATTTCTCAGGCACTGGCAGAAACTCACAGGAGACAGCTAGCCTTCTACTGAAAGTATGAGCAAAATTTGTTAACATTTTAGACACTTTGAAACTTCTTTTGTGTTTTTGTGAAGGTCAGGGGATGTCTATGTTTTTAACATCAGTATTGTAAACAGAAAAATCAAGATACAGTTATTTAATTTGAGTGACTATTCTATAAAAATACTATTGAAAATTTCAAAAATGCAATATGTATAGGGCATACATATATATTACGAGAGAAATTTGTGTGTGCATTGATGCACATTATATCAAATGAGTAAAGAGCTTTGTGATCACCAAGGACAACAAATATGTCAAAGATCTTATGTGGAAAACTTTTTAAAAAATGACTATATTTTGTCCATTCTTACCAATGAAGGTAGAACAAAGCTGATGCACTATAACTGCCCTAAAAGTTAGATAGCTTTGCCATTTATCTAGTTCATTATTTTTGAACATGCTCATGTGTCTCTTTCCATAGCTCTTTGTGGCGGGAATATAACTGCCATGAATGGTACCATTTATTCTCCTGGCTATCCTGATGAGTATCCAAACTTCCAAGACTGCTTTTGGCTCGTACGAGTTCCCCCTGGGAATGGAATCTACATCAATTTTACTGTTCTTCAAACAGAACCCATCTATGACTTCATTACTGTATGGTAAGTCAGTACTGTTCTTTTTGATTGACTAAATTATGAAAGGGAATGAGGGCAAGGTAAAAGTAAATCACAATTCTCTATTACAAACTACCATCTGACATTTGAACTGGCATAACTGGGAGTCAGTATGGTTTTGTTTTCTTTTGATTTTTTTAAATGCGATAAATATAATAAATATATATTTAGAATGTAATCCCATTAAGTAGCAAAAGCCCATGGCTGAAAATGTGTAATGTAGGCAACTACCAGAAATGTTTAAGGAAGTCTTTTTTTTTTTTTTTAATAAAAACTGGTGAAATTTAAGCCTTCTGTTCAGATCATAATTATATTATATGCTTGTAATTTCTTGTCATAATAATTTATTACACAGTAAAATAATTATGCTATAATTGTATCAATTGGAGTAACTTTGTTAAAGGTATAAAGAAAACCTCTGAATTAATCAAAGACAAAAACACCCTGTGAGTTTCAGGAGCACTAATTATAACAGTCTGAGTCTGAAGACTGCTGTCAAAGAAAGTAACAGAAGACAACACAAGCTTTAAGAGATTCTGAGTACCTGCTGAAAACTAAATTGATTACAGTTTATATTGGTTCATTTGTTTTGGTAAAAAACATAACCCATTTTAATGCTTCATATTTTAGGATTTTATTATTTGTGTAGGTGCATGACATACCAATAGCATTTTTGATTAAAGGATTATTTTACTTTGCTCTTAAAATAATGATAAGTGATTGTATGCAGTGCCTTCATGAAAATTCATTTAAAGCTCTGTAAATCATCAGTGTCATTTTCTCCTTCCCAAACCCTTGTCTAATAGGGATGGACCCGACCAAAATTCACCCCAAATTGGTCAATTCAGTGGCAATACTGCTTTGGAATCAGTATACAGCACTTCAAATCAAATTCTAATCAAATTCCACAGTGACTTCACAACAAGTGGCTTTTTTGTGCTCAGTTATCATGGTTGGTATTATCTAAGTGTTTTTACTTCATTTGGTACCATTTAAATTGTCCTGGAAAATTGAATGTAATATATCTTTATCCAATGATTGAAAATGTATTAAAATCTGACACTTTGATCATCACTGTAACTTATGCATTTCAAACACATTTACTTGCAAACCATGACCTCCTCTAAGTACTTAGGGATATTAACGTGTGAGCAAATGGCTATAGGAAATAAATCAGTCAGTAATTACCCAGTGGAAAATAATCATTTTGCATGGAAACCAATAAAAGAGAACCAGCTGTTCATATTTTACTGCATGTAATTTGGAGACAGCAATAGATTCTCTGAACAAAAAAAAATGTTTAATCTAGTCAACCTGCTGCGAATATTTCTAAAATTAGCATCTAATATCTTTATGCTCTGGATCCCATTACTCATTCATTTAAACTCTTGTTTCAAACCGTATCTGTGCAAGAATCTTACAGTTTTTGCTGGTGATTCCAGATCATTAAGTTCATAGCTTTTATTCCTATAAAGCACTTTAGGAGTTTCAGTTTTATTTGGTTATACAGAATTGTTTTGTGTCCTACCTTTAGAACATGAACTTTGTGAGAAGATATTACATTTTTTCACAGAAATCTCCCTTCATATCTGTTTGCTTCAAATTATTTTTATTCATTATAGATAAGGACATGTTTATTCATCTATTTTCATTCTTAAAAATATTTATTTTTATTTACTTTACATCTGAGCACAGCCACCATCCTTCCTCTCTTTCCAGTCCCATCTTTACAAAATCCCTACCGCCATTACCCCTCATTCTTCTCAGAGAAGGGGAGCCCCCTGCCTTGTGTACAACCTCAGCATATATCACCTAATCACAGCAGGGCTAGGTACATCCTCTCCCACTGAGGCCTGACTAGTCAGTCCACATAGTAAGGAAGAGAATCTAATGTCAGGGAACAAAGATGGAGACAACCCCCATTTGACTCGTTAGGAAAACCACATAAAAGACAAACTGCAATTTTGCAACAGATTTGTAGGGCATCTAGTTCCACCTCGTGATTGCTCCCTAGTTGGTGGCCTAGGTTATATGAGCCCTTTATTCCCAGGTTAGTTGACTCTTAGGGTATCTTTGACCTCTCTAATTTGATCACTTATATTCCCCACTCTTCTACAAGACTCCCTGGGACTCCAACTGATATTTGGCTCTGGGTCTCTGCATCTACCACAGTCAACTGATGGCTGAGACCTCTATAGAGAGTCAGTTATGCTAGGTTCCTATCTCCAAACATAGCAGGAGATATCATTAATAGTGTTAGCGGTTGGCTCTCTCACATGGGATGGTTCTCAAGTTGGGGGAGTCATTGGTTGGCTGTTCCCTCAGTCTCTGCTCCATCTTTATCACTGCACATCTTGTGGGAAGACAAATTATGCTTTGAAGGTTTTGTGGGTGGATTGGTGACCCCTCACTCCTCTGGAAGTCCTGCTTGGCTAGAGGAGGTGGTCGTTTTGGTCTCCATATCCCCTTCTAGTAGGAGTCTAAGCTAGGGTCATCCCCATAGCCTCTCCATACCCTCTCCCATCCCAGGCCACCAGCCAGTCACCAGAGATGCCCCCAATCTCCCTTTCCCTGTGCTGCTCATTTCTGTTCTCACTCCCAGGCCTCTGTTACCACCCCCACACCTGACTGCCATAATTAGGTATTATTATGTGCTATGACTATGGTCTTACTAAAACATCCTGTCTTTTATAATTGGAGAGTGACCTAAAATACTTTACAGGAATAATTCATCTCCATAATTAAATCTGTAAATATTTTATAAAAATTGTACAGTAAACAGTACTTTGTCCACTATATTAGTATTCTACTTAATGTGTCATAGTATAATGCATAGTAATGAAATATTACATACAATTTGTGCTATGGGAAATCCAAATTTATCTAATATGATTTCATTTAAAACACCTAAATCACTGATAGGTAAAATTGAGAATCAACATGATACTCAAATTGTTTAATTGAACATTTTATGTCCCATTTGGATCATATCTAGTCAGTTTCTCCATAGCAACCCTGAACATCAGTTCTGCATGTATATTGTAACATAGCTACTGAGAAAGTGCTATGTTCTCCAGAAACAGTTCAGGCTTTTGATTTGTTTGGTTTTCTCCCTCTAGACTGTAAAATTCTTGGGACAAAATAAGTTTGGTGTTAACTGCCTTAAACCCCTAAGACAACTCAACGGCCCCATTTTGTAACTTCATTTAATAAATTAAAAGGTAGATGGTTATTTATCTTTCAAATTTGTTAATTAAATTAAGTTTTAAAATATGTCTCAGTATGAAGTGCCCCTCCTTGTCTTTTTTGATAACTTTGGGTTGGAAGACACTTTTTTTTGTTATTAGAATGTCTACTCCAGCTTGTTTCTTTGGACCATTTGCTTGGAAAATTGTTTTCCAGCCTTTCACTTTGAGGTAGTGTCTATCCTTTTCCCTGAGGTGGGTTTCCTGTAAGCAGCAAAATGTTGGGTCCTATATGTGTAGCCAGTCTATTAGTCTATGTCTTTTTATTGGGGAATTGAGTCCATTGATGTTAAGAGAAATTAAAGAAAAGTAATTGCTTCCTGTTATTTTTGTTGTTAAAGTTGGGACTTTGTTCTTGTGGCTGTCTTCTTTTAGGTTTGTTAAAGGATTACTTTCTTGGTTTTTCTAGGATGGAGTTTCCATTCTTCTGTTGATGCTTTCCCTTTATTATCCTTTGAAGGGCTGGATTCGTAGATAGATATTGTGTGAATTTGGTTTTGTCATGGAATACTTTGGTTTCCCCATCTATGGTAATTGAGAGTTTTGCTGGGTATAGTAGCCTGGGCTGGCATTTGTGTTCTCTTAGGGTCTGTATCACATCTGTCCAGGATCTTCTGGCTTTCATAGTCTCTGGTGAGAAGTCTGGTGTAATTCTAATAGGCCTGCCTTTATATGTTACTTGGCTCTTTTCCCTTGCTGCTTTTAATATTCTATCTTTATGTAGTACATTTGTTGTTCTAATTATTATGTGTCGGGAGGAATTTTAAAAAATATGTCTCAGTGGTTAAGGACATATATTGTTCTTTCAGGGGACCCATGTTTTATTCTCATAACCCACATGACAGCTTAAAATCTTAACTGTAGTTTCAGGGGATTCAACACCATTTTCTGACCTTTCACAGATACAAGGCACACACGTGGTACACAAACATGCAAACAGTAGTATTATAAATATAAGTAAAAGAAATCTAAAATATAATTAATATACTTAAATTTAGAGCAGTTTACTTTATCATTTCTTTTGAAATAAATTCTATTGATTATAAAAGTGTTAGGTGTTCAATTTATTAATTTCACAGATCAAAGTTTTTAATGTGTTTTCTTAAGGTTACACTGGTCATTTATAATTTACTTATTAATATATTTAAATATCTAAATGAATATATGTGTTCTTCCTCTCTACTCTGCTCATGATGAGATTTATCCCAACTCTATGTCTTTTATAAAGCAACATCATCCTAAGGCTTTTCAGATGAAAAATAACATTCATTAGAAGCTTTAGAAAACAAAAGTTATGTGTAATGAACAGAATACAAAGGTCACTTTTCCTGAGATATTTCTATGAGGAAATGTTTTTTCCCCTCAATTGCTGGGTCAGAAGGAAGTTGGCAGATGATAAAAATTAAAAACATTTGTTATGCAATGACATGTTGAATATTAACTCATAAACCCCATTAAAAATTGCAGACACTGACTTTGAATATCACCATATTACTAACAGTCACCATTCACTGAAAGAAAATATGCCTTGACAATAATAGAAGTTGTTATGCATTAGTTATTTCTAGTTTACATGGAAGCATTATTAGTTCTGTTTTAACAATATAAAATATAATTAAAGTTTAAACAATCAAAAGTAAAGCATAAAGCAATAAACATGTACTGTAGATAGACTAGATATAGGACATAGATAGAAATAGGTTTTTCTCTGTCCAGATTATTTATTCATTTATTTGCTTGTTTTTTGTTCATTTATTTATATATTTGTTTACTTATTTATTGTTTTACAAGACAGGTTTTTCTTGTGCAGCCTTGGCTGCCTTAGAACTAGCTATAGACCACGCTGACCTCAAACTCGCAGAGGTCTACCTGCCTCTGTCTCCTGAGTGCTGGGATTAAAGGCATGTGCCACTTCCTCCACCTTAATGATTCATTAAAGAAAACACCAAAAAAAAAAAAAAAACCCTAAAATGTATTGAGTTCACCTCACTTTTAATAACATACTTCACTGAATTAACTTGACCTCCAAATATCTTAGTGCTTCACTTATTGTGACACACAGGCTGGGATAGTTGGGGGTCGACAGTTCTCTGTGTCTGTTCTGTATGAGTACACAACGTGCTGGGGCACCATCAAAAATGGCTGTGAAGCCTGACTAATGCAGGAGAGACATGGGAAGCACAACACTGAAATCTGGTCTTGTTGATTTAAACATAGGCTACTGGTTTTATGATATTTTTCATTTGTTTTCCAGGCTGTCTTTATTTTCTAATACCTGAGTGTAAAACAATCTTTTTTTTCTCTCAAAAAAGAGAATCTTATTAAGCACACAGTGGTTCCTCCTTATCTGTGGCTGGAATTCCACTGTCTCATGTATTCACAGTCTATTGTACTCAGTAAATAATAAAAAAAAAATCCCCCAAGTCAACTCATAAAACTTAAATAAATTTTAAAATACCTTACAGTTATTGAATTTCATAACATTATTTAGTGTTATTTATCTATTTTGGTTTCTAATGCACTCAGTGAAAAATTCCAAAACTCAATTCATAAAACATACACTAATTATGATATAATGATTAAATTGTATAACATTCACTGTTATTTTTGTTCTTAATTCATAAGTTAAATTATTAAGTTAATTGATTAATAAATAAAATTTTATTCATATAAATTAATTCATAAGTTAATATTTAAATGTTTGCACAGTAAAAGACTTATTTCTAGGGTATAGGGCAAACTGTAGCTTCAAATAGCAACTGTGATTTAAATGTTTCCCCAAGTGATAGAAGAAGACTGGTAATTCTCATTACATATTGTTTTATATAATAAGAATATCTTAAGGTAAAGATTAAGTTCATTGTATAGTAGATAATGTATTTATCAGGTGTGTAACATACTAGTAACCTGACAGAACAACTAGAAGCCCTAGAACAGTTTTTCTTTCAGCTCCAGGAGAATCAAGCATGCTTTGTCAATACTGCCTCAGTCCCTGTGTGTCAGTCATCTTTCTTTAGAGGGTCTTGTTTCCTTGGTGTTTTCTGTCCATCTGCCTCTTATTCTTTTTCTTTACTCCCCTTTAATAGAGTTGTCTGAATCCCTTGGGAGTGGGTGGCTATTGATGGAGATATCCTGTTTATGGCTTAATCTTCCAGTGTCTTCTAGACACCAAATATTGGCTGGCTGGCTGTGGGTCTCTGTATTTGTTCCCATCTGCTGCAGTAAGAAGCTTCCTTGATGGTGGCAGAGCAAGATACTGATCTATGTGTATAGCAAAGTTACATTAGGAGACAATTTCATGCTAGGACCCTTTAGTAGAGCAGTATTTCATTTTACCCTAGTTCCCTGTGCTAAGTAGTTTCAGGCTCATGATGACCCAAATAGCATCAGGTATGAGGTCTGGTTCATGGAATGGGGCTTAAGAAAAATAAAATATTGGTTGATTACTCTTAGATGTGTGATACTATTTCACTAGCATTACTTGTAGCACTGTAGACCAAGTGTTTTTACCCATGTTGGTGTTTATTTTTCACCTTTGATAGTTTGCAAAATACTTTGAGATACCAAAAACACCAACCCTTACCGGTGAAGGCTCTATGTAGTCACTGTCTCTATTTCTCCATGTTCTCCATGTTATATAAATGTTGTCTTCAGTGCACTGCAGGTTTCAGGGATGCTGTCTGTAATTTATGTTTGGTCATCTTCTAAAGATATCGATTCTACACAGTTAATGCTATGCTTGGGAATAACATTCACTATACAAAGTTTTTATCTTATAAGAAGCTCCCGCAGATAAAAGACACATTTAGATAATTTAGAATTATTCTTAGGATTATCTTAACTGTGTGAGCCCCTTGCATTATAGCCTTATAACAGGTAAAGACATGACCAGTGTTCATATATCAGTTCAGATCAGATGAGAGAGAGAGAGAGAGAGAGAGAGAGAGAGAGAGAGAGAGAGAGAGAACTCCAAACTCAAAAGGTTTCCTACTCAGATGTTCAAAGTACACACTGCATATGGATATTACAATGGTTTGTGTGCATGTGTTCATGTGCATACACATGTATGTATGTATGTATTATGTATGTATGTATGTGTATTTGTGTGCATGTATGTGTGTAAAATGAAGTCCTAGCTAAATATATAACTACATAGATGTAATTTAAATAAGTGAAACATATTTAGATAACTACAAATCAACTCAGTGATTAAATAAATAAGTGTCCCATCAAACATATAAGAGATTAATCACTATGTCTTCTATTTTGATTTTGCCATGTCTTGTCTAGCCAAAGATCATCATCAGCATAGCTTTTATTAAACAGGATTTAGTTTATTGACTTGCTATAATTAATGAGACAATACACCAGTGACAGATACTGTGGTATCTCAAAAACTATCATAAGGACACATGAGATACACTGTGAACTGTCTCAGTTTATAGGAACAATTCAAAAAAGTGTTCTTTTCTGAATTAGGTGCTGTTCAAAAAAATTAGATTGTTTTATGTTCAGATATTTTAGCAGATCGTTCATTTTCCTAGATAGAAGGAATGCTCTCTCTATATGTAACTGCTATGGAGATAATAGTCCCTCATATAAGTTGATGCAGAATAATCTTGCTGAAATGGAATGGCCTAAATTGTGTTCTAGTACCATAATTCTATTATAGGAAGGTCTTGTTTATAGCTTGCTCCAATAAGTTCAAATAATTATCTTGTCTGATGTTCACCTTTAGTAAAATTGTTTTCATTTAATATAAGACAAGTTCTATCAGATATAAGTCAGCTCTAAACTGCAAGAAGATATATAGATAGATGATATCGATATCAATATAGATATAGATATAGATTATAGATATAGATATAGATAGGTAGATAGATGGATAGATATAGATAGATATATGTGTAGATATATAGATAGATATAGGTATAGAGATAGAGATGAGAGAGAGAGAGAGAGAGAGAGAGAGAGAGAGAGATGTGTGAATTAAAAAAATTCAGTTCTGAATATTCACAGTGGTTTAAAGTGGTAACTAATAATTGGTATAGTATATTACTGCAAAAGTCCCACAAGCTGTAGTGATGAATGAATAGGGACCAGAAACAGAGGACTGCAAATAAAACACTGTCACTGCTAATGTCCTCTGTTACCTGATAATGGGCAAGGATACTCAACCATAAAGAACAGAGGCTTTTGTTCCAGACCTTAATGGACTCAGTGCTGTGTCACAATACCTTCAATTACCCATGTGCATAGGAGGATGACTACTCATGCAACAGACACTGGAATTTTCCTATAATAACCCTGGGAACTCCCAATACCTTTCTTTGCAGTGTTTTATGTTCTTTACCATGAAATTAATTAAAGATGTTTACTGATAAATCTCCTCAGGACACAGATTTTCTTTTCTAAACCTTAAAGTCAAGGATTAATATTTGCTATCATTTCTGACAGCAATATCTTATCTAGACAGAAGGTTTTTATCTCAAATGTTCAGTACAGAAATGATAGTTATAAGTGACTTAAGTATTACAGAAACACTCTTGATCATGTTAACTAACTAGCAGGGTTTCTCTAAAATGTTGTATGTGTATATAAATAGATGCATATGGGTATACCTGTCTCTTTGTGATTTGATAAGCATTTATTAAAGAGCTTTTCACTATGCTTTCAAGTGAATCTGTTAATTAATTCTAGATGATATTAAAACAATACTGCTACAAATTCCAAAATCTAGTACATAATTATCCGTGTACCCACCCAGACCTTTCTTATATCTGCAGGCGATCATACTTGACCTAATATGAATCATCTCTGAACTAACCCAGGGCTTAGTGTATATAATGGAGCAAGATAATTATTTTTATCACCTACAAGGAATAGTATGTCCTTACTTAGCAAAAAGGTTATGTACTTGGGATTTTTTAGGTTTGGAGGAAAAAATGGAAATTTGCAGTTTTCTGATTTGTTTTTTATAGCAGCCTCTAATAGTTCAGTTGAATAGACACAGATAAATGTGGGTATTCTTCTCTGGAACTGAGTTGGATGTTGCACTACAAAAAAAAATAGGAAATTAAAAATAACCAAAAACATGTGGCCAGAATCAAATTCTAAAGCAATTGCAAGAAGTATTGGGCCAGGAACCAGATATCTGTGCACACTCAAACAAGGCACTTACTTAAATAATAGCTACATTCTGAGATACTGAAATGAGGAAGACAATGCCTCCACGTTGTGGTTGAACGACACTGTCAAACAAAGTGCTTCCTTGAAAAGAATGGAGATTTAGATCAGTTGTGATTTTGAAAACTGTAAAGAAGTATCCCGTACATCATTTCTCTTAATATTCATAATTGGCAATGCTCTTAAAGAGCACTCCATGAAAAGTGTGGGCTAAAATATGTGAACAGAATTTAGGTGACATCATTTATACCGCTTACCTCTGCTAGTGACTGAGTGTGTTGCTTTGTTTACCACCATTCTCTGCTCCAGGTCAACTTCCCTCTTCCACATGGTTCAAAAGGGAGAGAGAGAGAGAGAGAGAGAGAGAGAGAGAGAGA